>NW_013667249.1:255862-257495 GCF_000517525.1 Limulus polyphemus | reverse complement strand
GTCACCTAACAACACTGGCTACATTATGTGTTTGAATTTGGGAACATCTTTACTGTGTCACCTAACAACACTGGCTACATTATGTGTTTGAATTTGGGAACATCTTTACTGTGTCACCTAACAACACTGGCTACATTATGTGTTTGAATTTGGGAACATCTTTACTGTGTCACCTAACAACACTGGCTACATTATGTGTTTGAATTTGCGAACATCTTTACTGTGTCACCTAACAACACTGGCTACATTATGTGTTTGAATTTGCGAACATCTTTACTGTGTCACCTAACAACACTGGCTACATTATGTGTTTGAATGTGATGTAATGTGTACATTACAAAATTATAAACTCTTTATGGTTTATAGATAGGTAGTCTTTCCTCACTAACTTGATTTAAATATATAATATATTATTCTGACCTATAATAATATTTATCTGCTTCTATGTGCGTATGTGAAACACCCTACGAGAAAATATTTCGTATTTTGAAAAGGATCATTAGTAAATAAGTTTTTGGTATTGTGCTACCTGAAGATATTAAGAACAGGTCTTTCTCAGAACTTTTATGAATAAAAAGGATCATGAGAACACTAGTTAAGTTTTAGCAGCAGTGTCAAATCCGAATATGTTGAATTATTCTTTAAATCCCCTTTATGAAGTTCGTAGACAGATATTTAGTAAACTTAATGGATCGTCATTATAGAAAGTTAGATTAATTCCAAGTAATAAATAACTTATATAGAATAATTCATTTCTGTGCATTTAAATTTTGTGGACATAACAAAAAAATAGGATAAATGCTACTAAGCCTTTTTCAAGTTGGTTAACATGGAAAACAAGTTTTTTTTTTTTCAAGCATTAGATGGTTTGTTTTAATTACTTCTCAACAGATGGCAATAGTAGCTGGAAGCAAGCATTTTGTTATTCATTCGCAAACTTAACATAATATTTTGGGACAACATGGTCCATCTCGGCTGTTCCATCCTCTAAACTATATTAAAATACTTTTAAAAAATCGTAAAGCCGGCCTTTATCATTCATATACTAATCAAACTTTTTCTTAAGCTCACGTAAATTTACTGCCTCTACAACATCCAAAGGCAACCCATTAGAAAAATGAAACTGTCTTAGCTGAAGACGACTTCTACCTTGCCAAAATTTAAATTTGTGTCCCCTAGCCCTACTATTTTCACTGTTAAATATGAAAAAAAGATGATACATCAACACTATCAAGTCCCTTTACAATTTTAAACACCTCAAACAGATCTCCCCTAACTCTTCTTTTTTCAAGAGAAAACAATTTGAAAGATTTCAGCCTCTTCTCATATGACAATCCCTCCATCCCAGTCACCATTCTAGTAAGCCTTCTCTGAACCATTTCCAACAATTCAATGTCTTTCTTTAAGTAAGGAGCTCAAGACCGGACACAATATTTCAAATGTGGCCTAACCAGTGACCTGTGCTATGAAATTATAACCTCTTTAGACTTGTATTCAAAATTTCTGTAGATACAACCTAAAATCCTATTTGCCCTACCACTAGCAATAGCACACTGGTTGGAAGGCATTATAGACTGATCGACTATTACACCAGAATACTTTTCCTTTGTAATACTGTTAATGGTATTACCAT
>NW_013667249.1:252724-255263 GCF_000517525.1 Limulus polyphemus | reverse complement strand
AACTCACTAAATGATCCAAATCATTTTTGTAAATCAGCAGCATCCTCTTCACTTTACACTTAAGAATTTATTCTTCAAAGATTCCCTTACATTTTGTTCTACAGAAATAATTCAATTAACGTCACTTTGAAGCCGCATGAATATCGTACTACAACATGTTAAAATATGTTCTAAGAACAAGAAACAAAGACAGTATTGACCACATTTCTCCCTATTATTTAAATTATTTATTCTTCAAAGATTCCCTTACATTTTGTTCTGCAGAAATAATTCAATTAACGCCACTTTAACGGCCGCATGAACATCGTACTACAACATGTTAAAATATGTTCTAAGAACAAGAAACAAAGACAGTATTGACCTTATTTCTCCCTAGTATTTAAACTATATTATTTTAAGACCCTGAGCTGTGTTTTAGTGGACATTCCTGACTTTGATGTTTTTGTTTCATATTTTTAAATGTTTATTAAGGTCACTCTGATGGTGTTTTAAAATCTTATAGTTACGTCGTTAGTACAGGCTAGTTTCCCGGTGACTCAACAATAACTCTGAAGGCTCATAACGCTAAAAACTGGGTTTCGATATGTGGTGGGCACAACATAGATAGTCCATTTTGTAGCTTCGTATTTAACGGCAAACAAATCTAACTTTTATGTACCAAACTGCTTGCGGGTTCATAACGTAGAAGTCGTACATAAAACACAAGCAAAAATTCTGTCAACATTGCGGTTAATCCCATCATTAATGACTGATTGAGTTTTCTATATAGTTTTCGAAGAAAATTAATGACCTAGCTTCGTTAATAAGTCTTCTGCCCATTACGGGTATCGAAACCCGGTTTCTATCACTATAAGTCCACAGACATACCATTGTGCTATTGTGGGGGAGGCGTGCTTAAATAAAGACATAGAATTACCTTATACGACAGAATATGCGGACATCGCCAATAAACAACAGTATATAAACAGTTCGGTCATTTACGGGTTAAACTACTTGTAGACTGGTTGGAAATCAAACAGTTTTCAACACTAACCAGAGTGTCTGAAATTGTTAAAACAATTGTAGATGTAGTTTCTCTAAACGCATTATTCGCTATCCTAAACTAATATCCTCGGGTTCGCATCCCCATCCCACCAAACATGCTCGCCCTTTCAGCCGTGGGGGCGTTATAATGTGACGGTCAATCCCACTATTCGTTGGTAAAAGAGTAGTCCAAGAGTTGGCGGTGGGTGGTGATGACTAGCTGCCTTCTCTCTAGTCTTACACTGCTAAATTAGGGACGGCTAGCGCAGATAGCCCTTGTGTAGCTTTGCGCGAAATTCAAAAAACAAACAAACAAACTAATATCCTTTTAATGTTTTAACACACCGAGCTCACTCAAGGAACAATGTCCACAAGTTAATCAACTTAATTATTTCTCATATCCAAACAAATGGCATATTGTACATTGTAGTAGTTTGTGTAATAAGTTTCGCTTCCCGACAAAAACAACAAATAACCAGAAATTTTACTCGTATGTCTAATACTTGTTAATTATTGAATTATTAATGTTGGTTTTCTTACTTTGCCAATTAACTTTTTTTTTCTTTTTTTTCAATTTCAGCGAAGTCTCCTTCAAATAAATATATCGATCCGCTTATGTTTTGTCGCATATTCGTTCGATTTAAAACTTAGTCCCCGATTGTAATATTACAGGATATGTTGATTGGTACGCCTATTCTTTTTCCTCTTTCCCTCATACAGCGCTATGATTGATGTTGGAAATAAATGGAGAGCTTACTGATTCGTCACACATGCGCCATCTACGCGAAAAAATAATGATAATGGTAATAATCCCGGAAACCGCTACCTGTGCCTTCTGATTTTTCCATCCCGATTGTTTTTGATGCAAATCAGCTGCACTTGCGTGCACATAAGTGGCTGTTGGCAGGTTGCTGTCGTGAGAAAAACTACCAAATTTCCCCTGATATGGTGGCAAACAAATTTGGTTGGTAACTCCTTCTTCTCCCCTATCACTACCCCCCCTACCCTTTCTGTGACTTACTTACTGTCTTCCGTTCGGCCTCCTAACGTGAAGAAAGACAACAGAAAGTAAAGAATAGAGGAGAAATAAAAACCAGGCAAATAGAACTGTCTACCTAAGTAACGCTTAAACAGCATCAAACCATCTGCTTCATAAATAATTAATCACATATATTCTGTTCATACTTGATAATGTGATGAGTCTCGGAGTTTTTTTATTAGTGTTTCTGTGAATGTTTCAACATTGTTTAACTGAATACAACGAACAAGATCTAATAGTATTATACACACACACACACACACACTGGCAATGCGATTATTTAACAATCGCTTTTATTCTTGTGATGAGTGAAGCGTATCATCCTTTTCACTCAATATTAAAGATGTAAATAGAACTAGAATTTATGGGGTTCTAATTTCCTTTCTTTCTGAAAGTTTACAATAACAGATAGAGTAACTCCAAGACCTTTTTTTAGAACTTTCTTACCGTATCTGTGTTTGAATGATTCTGAGCCAA
>NW_013667249.1:249804-251724 GCF_000517525.1 Limulus polyphemus | reverse complement strand
TGTGAATCCATAGCGGAAATGAAAGAGATCCGTTTCCTCTTACACAAAATGATGTCTATAGCTTAGGCCTAACTACCATGTGGAGACAGCAGCAAGTAACTTGTATCAATGTATCGGGCCCATATATTCAACTAATATTATTGAGTTTATAATAAGCGCCAACATTATGCTTATTACCTTTCATAACTTTTTTTTTTTGGTCTCGACAGAAGTTAATATTGGGAAATGTTGACTTAGATTTTGCGTTTCTTTTTCTACTTTCCTTAATAGTTTCTGCATCAATGTTCATGTTTTGTGAAAGATACTAAAACATTGATACAGTTACTTGCTGCTGTTTTCAAAGGGTAGTTAGGTAAGAGGTAGTTAGATATCGGATCTCTTTCATTGGATTCACAGACAGAAGATAACACATACAGAAAATGCAAAAATGCATTTTCTGTGCATGGGATCGTACTAACTAAATTAAAGGGTTAACCCGCTAGCTATTGCTTGTAAATCACTTGTTGTTTTTGTTTTTTTTAAAACAGCCCAACTACTACATCCTTTCATCCTCACAAACACGGTCTGTCCTCGGGCCTTATCTCAGGGTTGTTGGGAAACCAAGCGTTTGGCGCCAATTGTTTTGCAGTAATATCAATTTTTACATCTACCACGTGCAGGGTTTGAACTCGGGACCGCTTGCGCTACAAACGAGTACTCTATTAACTGAGTCAACCTACCAACACTTGCATATCCTAGAGCAAGGGTCACAGCTACGGTAGCATTACCACTACTGACTGAAAGGCGGTCGAAACCCCAGATTTCTACACTCTAATATGTAGAATAACGGCAAGTGATGTCAAATCTAGAAATGGGGGGAGGAAGTGACCTAATGAAACGTTCTTGGGCGTTACTCAGCATCCAGAAAATTTTGAAATTATCCTATACATCTGTAATTTTATATTATTACCTTATCTTTCCAATTTACGTTTCACTTTAATGTTTATAAGTGTCCCCCCCCCCAGATGGCTCAAGGGTAAATATGAGGGCTTATGTCTCTAATAATCGGGTTTTGATACCCGCGGTGAGCAGAACGCAGATAGCTGAATATGTAAATAAGTTCTATACTCCTTTTGCTTTAATTATATGATCGTCTGCCCCCCCCCCCCCAGTGGCACAGCGGCATGTCTGCAGACTTACAACGTTAGAAACCGGTTTTCGATACCAGTGGTGGGTAGAGCACAGACAGCCCATTGTGTAGCTTTGTGATTAAATTCAAACAAACAAACAAATACATGATCGTCTGTATGTTTAGCTGATATCTATTTCATGTTTTTGGTAATTTGTCTCCTGCTTCTTATTCATAGTGCTATTTCAAATAATTCAGATTTTCGAGAATGTATATATATATATGTGTATAAATAAATACATATAAATCAACTCAAAAGTAGTTATATGTAAACTAACTAGATGGGAGACCACATTTTAAACATAAATTAATAGCATATTTATTTAGTCTAGTCCAGTGTTTGTAAACTTTTTTTTGCTCTTGACACCCCTATATATTTTAAAATATCCACGGTGTCCCTGACGTTTTATAGCCTAGTTAACAGTAGCGTAGTCAGGAAGGGGGTGATATAAGATCCTCCCCAATAGGTCCTGGAGAAAGTGGCGTAGAAAAGGAAGAGAACATTAAATACAGTAGTGTATGAGAAAGAAAATTAGCTGACATCAAACACAACATTCCGTTTGATTTTGCTAAAATCTCGTAGCACCCCTAGAGGAAGTCCGCGGTTTTGACAAGCCTTTATTTGTTTAGTAGCGGCCCGGCATGGCCAGGTGGTTAAGGCACTCGACTCGCAATCTGAGGGTCGCGGGTTCGAATCCCCGTCACACCAAACATGCTCGCCCTTTCAACCGTGGGGGCGTTATAATGTGACA
>NW_013667249.1:241537-249240 GCF_000517525.1 Limulus polyphemus | reverse complement strand
AAACAGCACACAAATTTATTATTATAGGTAATTATTAAAACGTATCAAAGCAAGGAACGAATACAAAGAACCTGAATTTTTTGGGCAGCCCCCTGGTTGATTCTTTCAGAGGTTAACACAATAAGTAACTTCATCTGAATAAGGTTTCGCAGTGGCACAGCGACATGTTTCGATATCCGAGGTGGGCAGAGCACAAATAGCCCATCGCGCAGCTTTGTGCTTAAACTACAAACAAAAAACACCTGAATAAGGCAACCAGGGGGCTTCCGAAACAATTCAGGCCCTTTGTATTTAAATAATGTTTTACTTCGTATTTTATAATTTTGTTTTCATGCCTTAGTTTGATTAAGAAGCGTACATGTTTATATGTATATATAATTTGATTAATTTTGATATTACCTAATTATCTTATGTGATCAGCAAACACAACTGATTACTGTTGACTCAAATCTTGAAAAGGTTTTTCGTTGTACAACGCTTGAAGATAGCTTTGATGATATCGGGATACATGTTAGCTGAGTTCTCGAGTTGTTCCAAACTTGAAAATAGCGTTGAAAACTGGACCAACTGTTGGTTGAGATGTCGTAAAAATCTGTGTTTCAGGGTGTAATGGACCTAAACACTGCGCAGGGTCCACTGATAGCTTGTTTATCTTAAACATCATTTATTTATTTTTTCTCTTATTCACTTGAAAAAGTACAAAACAAGTATTCCGTTTTGTAGCATTGAAAACCTAAGCTGATAATATTTTCATCGTTCAATCACACCTACAAATTGTTATAATTTTCAAATTAAGTCAACATGCTTAATAATTGCCATATAAATTCGCTGTTGAAACTATTTCTCTTGTTCCAAACTCAATTGAAAGTATTAATCTGATGGAAAGGATTTATTTTAAGACCAGAAAAATCTACAAGTCTTTAAAAATGTCCGCAATTCCTGCAGGACTTTTCTCAGATCCGTTCCTCTGTGTGACTCTTTTTTTTTACGTATTTTTATAGTGTGTGGATGATAAATATATTTATTTACGAAGTTATTCAAATATCTATGTGTCTTTGTCTGATGCGGTTGTTCATCCAAAAATGTCAAATCGTTTTTCACTTAAATTTCTTCATATGGAATATCCAGAAGGGTTCTACCAAATCACTTTTAAATTGAATTTCTGTATATATTATATCAAAATGGGTACTATCAAATCGTTTTTCAGTTGAATTTCTCCGTGTGAAATATCCAAATGGGTTCTACCGAATCATTTTTCAATTGAATTTCACCATATGATATATCTTAATGGGTTCTACCAAATCGTTTTCAGTTGAATTTCTCCGTGTGAAATATCCAAATAGGTTCTACCAAATCACTTTTCAATTCAATTTTTACATATACGACATCCAAATGGGTTCTACCGAATCATTTTTCAATTGAATTTCACCATATGATGTATCCTAATGGGTTCTACCAAATCAATTTTTATTTGAATTTATAATTCTATCAGTGATAGCAGAATCGCTCAAAGAAGAAGTGATTTAACTTTTTCTGCTGAGTTACTAAAGAAGTAAAAGATTGGGCAACTTGTCTACCTGTTTAAAGCATCTTGGAAGATGTGAAGTGACAAATCTATTCCTAACTAATCTCTACTCACGTTATTTTGCAGCCTGGGATTGTTTGATGGCTTTGAATGAAAACCCTCGACAATTTTTGTTCCCTCGTCAGTTCCGGCAATTCGTGTAATTATTATCCGATGTAATAGCACGTTGTCAAAATAACGAATTGTCAGAGCAATTGAGAAAGTGTTTTAAAGGGGGGGGGGCTCCATTTCAGCTGTGGAAAAGCCCAGATCATATTCCAGCCGCTCGTGAAAGGGAAGTGCTAATACTTAATGCTTTAAAGCTTGCCATTTTTTTTTCTTCTTTTTTCAGAAAGAAAGTATATAGAGAGGGGAGGAGGTTGGAGGGAAGTATCCCGTCTGACAAGATAGCAGACAGAGGCTCACGTCAAGACTCCGCCTTTGAATTTTATGTTCTTCGCTGATACATTGTACAATAGGACTAATAATGTAGAAGTTACACACACACATATAATTGGATGGTACAATTATATTTCTATATAATCGTTCTAATAATAGGCGCCCTCATAAAGCTGTTAAAACCATTCAAGCGATGGGTTTGAAAGGTGAAAATAAAATAAAAGGAATTCATCTACGAACCTCTGAGAGGTATTCAGAAAATCAAAACCAAATGATGACCCAATAATTGAAGTTGAAACGACCAAAGAAAGGCATGTTCATATTTGTTTTCATACTTTCAAAAACATGGCAGCTTTATAGCTTCGAGGAGAAAAAAAAACAACCTTTATTAACGTGGGAGAAGAATGTTGGTTATCATGAGAATCGAATCTCGGAAGGATAGTTTACTTTAATGACAACACTCATTTCAACTTAGAACATAATAAGATGTATCAATTTCGAACACCATGACTTGCCAACATGCGTGACTAGAATTGATAAATTAAGATCTACCAAACACGTACATAAGATGCTTAATCTAAAGCATTTTACAAACGTGAACAGAAAGAAAAACACTAAATGTTGCTAATTTAGGGGTTCCATAATATTGTCAAATCCTGTAAATAAAAAAGATGTTCTGATTCTGATATGATCAGGTAGCTTTATATAATAGTAATATTTTAACACATCTACGTGATAGTAGCAGGAAATGACACCTGTCTGCCACATGTGATTTTCTATTGACATGCGGAATAAATTTTTGAAAATATTACTGTATAACTGCTCTTCTGTGTTGTGCCCACCACGGGTATCAAAACTTGGTTTTTTAGTGTTATAACTCCGCAGACTTACCGCTGTGCCACTACGAAGGGGGAAGGAACTTTCATAAAAGTACCACTTCCATGTGACATACTCTTCAAAGATAGTTATACTGTGTAGTCCTTCCTTTAAAAGGACAGCTTCTATGTGACACATTCTTCTAAAGAGAGTTACATTGTTTTCAAAGAGAGTTATATTCTCTTCTAAAAGGCCACTTCCATGTTACATTTTCCTCCGTAAAGAGCTATACTATAAAGATTAACTTCTAAAATGGTTTATTTTGATATGGCATGCTCTTCTGAAATAACTTGAACAGTGTAAGCTTTTCTACTTCATAAACAATTGAAATAACCTACTTAATTTATTACGCTTTTCTATTTCATAAAAAAGTGAAATAGCCTATGGAGCTTATTACGCTTTTCTAGTTCATAAATGTCAGGTTTTATAGGGCCGGACACTTTACAGTAGGTGTCTGTGTCTTGTTGGCGATAAATATCAACAATAAAAGGACAGCACACAATTCATGTTTTTAAAATAATATATTCAAAACAAGTTAAACGTGTGTACAAAAATTCGTTATACTATTTGTTATCACAGTTGTATCCAGAGCTTTAAATAATTGTCTCCTTTTCATCAAGGTCCACACAGGCTGGTTCAATTACTTTAGAACACCCTTTGACAGGACAAATTATTCTTCCCTATCTCTGTTATTACAATACAAGCTGCGATACTTTCACTATAAAAATCACCACTATATGCTCTTTATAGCTAAACGCATGATCACGCATAATCGCTTTTAATGTAATTTGATAATAAGACTGAGGCCTAGAACTTTCTACAAACTATGAAATGTTATGATGTAACAATACTCTCTTAAAGCAACGAGAAAGACTTCGAAGGTTCGAGTAACGTGATGTCAATTCACAACAATTGAACTACACAACAAATGATTCTTAAACAGTTACATAAGCAAACCTGCGATAAATTATGCTTCTAAAAATACTAAATTTAACACTCGACCTTATAACTATCTAAATCATAATTATTGTACTGAATTTAAATGAAATAGTCGTGTATATCAAACAATATACAAATGAAATAACCAAATGAGTTTAATAGATTTCATTATTGAAAGCGTTGTTGTTTTATGGGCTGATAGTACAAAATATACTGCTTAAATCAACTGTTTATTAAAATGGCCACCTTTACATTATACCCATTATTAAAGAATGTAAAAAGTGCAGCCTGAAAGCTTATTGGAAAGACACCTAACTGTCCGTGTGATATGCTCTTATTAGTGAAGATAAATTGCGTAGATTACTTGTGGATTAATGAGGGCGGTGATGTTTTTAGCACAAAGCTACAGAATGAGCTATTTAGGCTCCGTCCACTGCGGGGAACCAGCCTTGGATTTTAGCGTTATAACTTCAGAGACTTACCAGTCAGACTTACCAACGAATTAGCATATTTTGTTGATGGTATATCGTGTAATAGAGCTGTTTGTTGAATGGACTAGAAAAACATCATATATTTTGTTGAAGAGGGTATAATGTGCAGAATACGTATGTGAATTATTTGTTAATAGACTCCTAACTGTGTGATATATATCAGTAATAAGGGTATATAAGTATATGAATTGTTTGTTGATGGATCCATCAAAAAACAATTCATATACTTATATACCCTTATTACTGATATATATCACAATGACAGGAGCCCATCAAAAAACAATTCATATACTTATATACCCTTATTACTGATATATATCACATGGACAGGACTCCTGTCCGTGTGATATATATTAGTAATAAGGGTATATAAGTATATGACTTGTTTGTTAATGAACTCCTGTCCGTGTGATATATATATTAGTAATAAGGGTATATAAGCATATGAATTGTTTGTTGATGGACTCCTGTCTATGTGATATATATTAGTAATAAAGGTATATAAGTATATGAATTGTTTGTTAATGAAATAGACACTGAGTACGTCTGTGTCTCATAGGAGCGCAAAGCGTATCGTGAACCTTTACTATTAATTATTACACCACATATACATTTTTTTCAGAGTTGTACCTTTGTAAACAGAATATATTACGCAGTCAACAGCATATTTAACAGATAATTAATGGATACAGTTTAGCTTTAGTCAGTGTGTAATATATTAGCCTCTTCAACAGACAATTCACATACTTACCCTTATTACTAATATATATCACACGGACAGGAGAAATAATGCATGTTCAGGCTCGTCGTATCTAACGTTTGGTTATGAAAGACCGTTAAAATGATAAAACATTGAATCAAACTGTATACATAGTATTTGTTATTTGAATATGAAATATATATATATTTCTCAAGTTATCCTGCTAGTTCAATTAATTAATGTTGGATAAATGTAAAAAAGGTATACGTATTCACAGCAACATGCATAAGTTTTAATTTAGTTTATCGTACATAAAAAAGTATGTTTATCTAGTTTGTGTCAAGCAACTAGACACACACACACACACATATATATATATATATACAGGGTGGCCCAAAAAAATTACCCACCCACATTTCGAATGCTCATATAACTATAATAAATGAACCTACAAGCCATCATGAACCTACATCTTTATCAATATTTCATACTACACCTAAACCATACATACACTGTTGCATCATTTGAAACGGTCGAACTGGGCTCCACCAGCATTCAAACAATCATGATGCCTACGACGGAGTGCCTGACATGCTGTTACACAATTTTCAACTCTGAAAGCATTTGTGATCTTGGTTTGAATTCGCCAGTGGTTTGAATGTATTTTTAGACATCCTCCAATATTATCTGAAATAAAAATAAAACTTTTAGAATCGATATACAGAAGATGCATAACTTAAAAGATGGGGACATATTTCTGGGGTCACCCTGTATATAGTAGTAATATGGAATATAAAATGAGAAGTTAATATCATCATGTGTAAGTCGCAAGCAATCAGAAAACAGTGAAGTGAAAATATATCTTAAATATAATCCCAAGTTGCGCAAAGACAAAACATGCCGAAAAAAAATAAAAATAAATAAACCTATTTAGGGCCCGGCATGGCCAGGTGGTTAAGACACTCGACTCGCAATCTGAGGGTCGCGGGTTCGAATCCTTGTCACACCAAACATGCTCGCCCTTGCAGCCGTGGGGGCGTTGTAATGTGACGGTCAATCCCACTATTCGTTGGTAAAAGAGTAGCCCAAAAGTTGGCGGTGGGTGGTGATGACTAGCTGCCTTCCCTCTAGTCTTACACTGCTAAATTAGGGACGGCTAGCGCAGATAGCCCTCGTGTAGCTTTGCGTGAAATTCAAAAACAAACAAATAAATAAACCTATTTAGTCATGATTACTGTACAATGTAACAAAATATAGTTTACCTTCTTCTAGAAATAATTTATATGTAATTTGACGATGTTGGTTCTAAAAATCATGTTGACACTTACTGATCACCTCTAGTTTTTGAGTTATCATAGATTTTTTTTCTTAAGTATTCTTATATACCGTGAAAATAACTATTTTTTAAAATAACTTTATTTATTCATTTAAAATTCCATTTAAGAATGTATAATCTGCAAGCTTCGATAAGTTGATTTCACGCTCACAGCATGAGTAACAGGAATCTATGGCTTAGTGTTTCCATTGTACAAAAGTACAGCTTTTAGGCTAACTTTAGATAAGTCGCTAAAAAATCTCCATTCTTGAGGATGGTGTTCAGTACCTAATTCTTCCATTAGTACATCAACATTTGTACAGAAACACAAAGTATCATGCATGCTGTAATGAGAAACCACGGACTTTGATGGCGACTCCGGTAAATTGAAATTCCATTGATCTAAAGTAAAGCCAAGAAGTTCCCCATGCTCCTTTGGTAGAAACAAGTCACGAATCAGATCATTTAGCTCTTCGTGTGTAATAACATAAGGCAGTTTATGGTTAGGTACCACAGGAATAGACGTACTAGATGAAGAGGATGAAGATGAATCATCGTTTTATTAGCATTATAATAAATCTTCTGTTTCCCTATTCGTTGGTGGATGTGGTACTGGAAGACCATCCTCTTGAGGTATTGGTTTCATGAAGATGCAATACCTTGATATTTAATGTATTTTTTAGTTTTGCCTGATTATCCAGAAACATTACTCATGCATAAATAACAGTTATTTGGATTATCTTTGGGCTCACGTCATACCATGGAAACTGCAAATGGCATATTTGATCTCTTCTTATTTAATCACTGTGTCAAGCCAGATGTGGAAACTGTACAACTCACATGTAGAGCCCAACGTTTTTCTTGGTCACCACTTTTCCACCCGAAATAGTGGTAATAATCTACCTCTACCTTATGTGTGTGACGTTTTTCCTTCATGAAACTGTAATATATTTTCCACAAATGTAGCAAAAACTGTTTGGGTGATTGTTGCACTTTCGGACTTTACTTAATTAAACTGGAGGCAGTCAACATTTCGAATGATTTTCTAAAAATATATAAAAGAAGCTATGGTTACAGAACTTTAGTTTAAAATATTTTAAAAACAAAGTTTTGCAGATTTTAATCATATTGCTGGTATTGTTTTGACTGTGCACGGAGCGAGGCGAAGTGCCCAACTGAGTAGGTAAGAGGCAACTGAGAGAGAAGCATCTGACTCCGCCCCTTTTATGCTCAATCGAGGGACTTCTTGAATGTGTTCTAGCAAACTGAACAAGTGAGGATTTCGTGATTCCGGGCTGAACAGGTGAGCGTGAGAATGAAGCAAAAGTTGTACGATTCGCTACAATTATATCGAGGACAAACAGCATATATGAACAATATATTTGGAATTTTACACCAATACAATACAGTCATTGTCTG
>NW_013667249.1:237343-240537 GCF_000517525.1 Limulus polyphemus | reverse complement strand
CTCCAGTAGCAAATTTTTTGTTATCCAGTGTAATCTATCAAGTGTAGTAGGATAATGATGGATAAATTCTGATGAAATTTTTGAAATCAGCATCGTCAAATTACCCCGAGTCATCTGAGTTTCCTCAACTAGTCCAGCGGATAAGGAAAACATTCTGCAATTTGTGGTAAAAACATAAAATGTGTTAGATATGTACATCAGGCCAAATAATCTAAATTTAGATATTTAACTGTTTGTGCTCTTTTCTGAAATATCACCTTTAGACGGTTATACAAGGCCACCATCTCTAAAAATGATGAATAAGATGGTCTGGCACACTCAACAATGCTTTTTCTGAACTCAACGACCCTGAAAACCTATGTGTGGATACCTAACTGAAGGTTCTAGGCCTCTTAGTTTCCGAGATATGATGTAATATTGTGAGAAATCCGCCATTTTGAAAAATGGCCGCCAAGGCTGCTACAGGAGAAACCTGGGATGTATACCAAGTCTCGTGCTTTTACCACAAAGTACACGATTCTGTCAATTTTGAGCCCTCATCCCGTGGACTAAGCCTGAGTAAGAATCTGCTGTGCAACAATAGAAGGACATATTTGAAATTATTAGGGTACCTGGTTCAGGTGCTTGAGCCTATAATGTCTTCAACCAAAATACACATTCACTGAATGTAGCAAATTATGGGAAGGTATTAAAATCAAATAAAGAATAAAAAACCCAACCACAGTAAACCTAAATAATTCAAAATACTAATAGTAGAAAAATAATGTATAAGATATGAAAGGTAAAATGCAAAATTAAAAAAAAGAATAGAAAAAGGATTATGTTTCCCAACCACAAACATGATCACAAGCATGTCCATCCTCCTGTATGTATATATGTGTAAATAATATGTGAACCTAATCACATATATAATTTGGTATTTTACTGTTTTATTAGTGGTTTAATGACATGATTACGTTGTTTTGTTCTATCTGTGGTGATTATTAGATTGACCGAAACTATGACATCATATCGCTCTAGATTTGATTTTTCAGAAGAAGTTATTGATAAAGCAAGAATCGTTTCAAAATAGGGATTTTCATTTTATTACGAGCTGTGGTAATGACAGGGAAAGGATTTCAACTTCATCTTACTACATCAACTATTGAACTGGTAATGACAGTGAAAGGATTTCAACTTCATCTTACTACATCAACTATTGAACTGGTAATGACAATGAAAGGATTTCAACTTCATCTTACTACATCAACTATTGAACTGGTAATGACAGGGAAAGGATTTCAACTTCATCTTACTACATCAACTATTGAACTGGAGTAGTTGATGTAGTAAGATGAAGTTGATACCCTTTTATTGTCATTACCAGTTCGAACTGGTAATGACAATAAAAGGGTTTCAACTTCATCTTACTACATCAACTACTGAACTGGTAATGACAATAAAAGGGTTTCAACTTCATCTTACTACATCAACTACTGAACTGGTAATGACAATAAAAGGGTATCAACTTCATCTTACTACATCAACTATTAATAGTTGATGTAATAAGATGAAGTTGATACCCTTTTATTGTCATTACCAGTTCAATAGTTGATGTAGTAAGATGAAGTTGATACCCTTTTATTGTCATTACCAGTTCAATAGTTGATGTAATAAGATGAAGTTGAAACTCTTCTATTGTCATTACCAGTTCAATAGTTGATGTAGTAAGATGAAGTTGAAACCCTTTTATTGTCATTACCAGTT
The DNA here is from genome assembly GCF_000517525.1 of Limulus polyphemus. Taxonomy (NCBI): domain Eukaryota; kingdom Metazoa; phylum Arthropoda; class Merostomata; order Xiphosura; family Limulidae; genus Limulus; species Limulus polyphemus. The sequence continues at coordinate 238,791 of NW_013667249.1, read as the reverse complement.
CAATAGTTGATGTAATAAGATGAAGTTGAAACCATTTTATTGTCATTAGAAGATACAGATTAGTTGTATAAAAATCCTAAATATAACGTAACGGAAATATAGTTTTGATGCGCAAAGTTTACGAAAACCACAAATATAACGTTTGAGACGAAAACGTGTGCACTAAAAAAAAACTAAAATGATATTTTGATAGTCCAAATTATTTACTTAATACAAAAACATTTGTTTTTGTTGGATTTCGCGCAAAATGTTTATAACGCACCCACAATCCCTAAGTGTAAAGTGAGTTGTTTTTTTTTCGGTAACGAGACACTGGTCATTGAACCTAAGCTCCAAGCTAATCACTAGGTCATGACAGGCCCCAAATATAATGTATCAAAAATGTAGTTTTGAACCCTAGGGTTTAGGAAAATTACTTAAAACCTGTAATTAAGTCGCTGAAATATTATTTTACACTAATATCAAAATATACTGTTTGTGTAACACTAGTACGATGCAGCAATGGCATATAAGATTTAATTTTAGGGTGGTAAATTTTCGGGAGGTCCAGGGGCACTAGTCTCCTGAAACCTATTGGATTTTTCTAAAGTGAAAATGCAGTGACATGTGAACTGCTATTGGATCGGGATATAGCTTCACAGCACACAGTAAAAGCGTAAAACTAATAATTTATTTTCCAGTTCCTTTAACGTTCTCGAGGAGAGGGGATTACCCTAAGGCCACCCCAGTAGAAATTTACAAACTGTTAATTTGATGTTGAAAACTATTGGACAATTTAAATGTTTGTTATTAATCACAAAGCTACACAAAGGACTACCTGTGCTCTTCCTACCACGGATATCAAAACCCCGTTTCTAGCGTTGTAAGTCCGCGGATATACCGCTGTGCCACTGGGGGAGCTGGATAATTGAAAACAGAAATGGTCAGCTTCTTTATGCTCGTGGGCGAGTTTCTTACCTAGACTGTTGTCTGGTGGGTGGAGACTATGACCAGGTAAAGCACTTTCAGAATATTTGCTTAACTTAGATTTTAATTCCTGCTGTATATCATAGGCCCTCAGTTAATTATATAGTTTTAAATAAATAACTGAGTTGTATTGGTAAAAAAAAAAGTTCTCAAAACCGTCACGGGACTGGTTTGTTGGTCAGAGTTTTATTTTGCCAGTTTGACCAATATGAAATATAACTAAGAAAAATACAACAAAACCAAGGACTGGATAAAATACCTTCGGGGACAGCTAGTTAGCCATGTATGATGAAATATAACTAAGAAAAATACAACAAAACACAAGGGCTGGATAAAATACCTTCGGGGACAGCTAGTTAGCCATGTATGATGAAATATAACTAAGAAAAAACAACAACAAAAAACAAGGACTAGATAAAATACCTTCGGGAACAGCTAGTTGGCCATCTATGATGAAATATAACTAAGAAAAAACAACAACA
>NW_013667249.1:228889-236584 GCF_000517525.1 Limulus polyphemus | reverse complement strand
CTGGATAAAATATCTTCGGGGGCAGCTAGTTGGATATATATGATTTTTTTGTGTTGTCTTGTATGTGGGGGGGGGGGGACTTACCGAGTAAAATATTCCCACGTGACGTATTAAGATCATTTCACTTGCCTAAATGGTAAATTCCTGATGTAAAAATGGGGTTAATCTAAGTTATATTGATGTGTAAAAGACAGTTTAGTTATTTACAGTATTCTGCAGCTGATAGTACTTTCAGTTAGAAGTACCGTATGGCCAAGTGACTCCCAGTGGTACAGCGGTATGTCTACGGACTTACAACGCTAGAATCCGGGTTTCGATACCTCTAGTGGGCAGAGCACAGATAGCTCATTGTGTAGCCTTGTGCTTAATTACAAACAAACGTATCGCCACTACACGTGAACACCGTGAAAGAAGAAACATATTTGAATTAATATACTTATATGTTCCAAACTCCTTTTTTTTTGTGTGCTAGTGTGTAACAAAGATAAACAACGGACAAGAGAATTAAATTTTTAACCTCCGTGTTAAAAAACGAGCACAATGAATTTAACCTCCCGTGATTATATATATTTAGTTGACGAATTCGTAAATAGGTTTAATCAAATATAGTCCCCCCTGTAGCACAGCTGTATGTCTGCGGACTTACAACGCCAAAATCCGGGTTTCGATACCCATGGTGGGCAGAGCACAGATAGCCCATTGTGTAGCATTGCTGAATTACAAACAAACAAAACAAAATATAAGATAGGCTTAACTTAGGTGACGAACTATCTAAATTTATTGATGACTGTAATTGCGTTCACATCTCTTGTATTTGTAATAGTTTTGACTATTTTGTAAAGTAACTGAATTTATGTTACGTTTAAATTATGTTCGGATAACCTACTGTCACGTTATTTGTTGCTGACAAGTATAAAAGGCAATTTAATATGAATTTCATGTGACATCTATTCTGTGGTTTAAAAGTTTTGTTTAAAATTAAAAGGTACGAAACAAAATGAATTATTTTGGCACAGACTTAACATACTGAAGTAATTTTCGTCTCGGAACACAGAATTAACATACTGAAGTAATTTTCGTCTCGGAACACAGACTTAACTTACTGAAGTAATTTTCGTTTCGGAACACAGACTTAACATACTGAAGTAATTTTCGTCTCGGAACACAGACTTAACATACTGAAGTAATTTTCGTTTCGGAACACAGACTTAACATACTGAAGTAATTTTCGTTTCGGAACACAGACTTAACATACTGAAGTAATTTTCGTCTCGGAATGACACTATGATGTACCACAAAATCTTAAATAGTTTGAGTAAAAAACACTGTTAACGTTTCGGTTTTGTTGTTTACTACTTGTGACAACTTAAGCCCTGAAGAAGGGAGAAATAACAATAAACAAACCTATATAAATATAGATGTCGCTTTGTCTGTTGTTAAGCACAAAGCTACACAATGGGTTATCTGTGCTCTGCCTACACGGATATCGAAACCCGGTTTCTACCGTTATAGCCCTTCAGACTTCCCGCTAAGCCACTGGGGGAGCATATGTACGTGCTTTTATTACTTATATCATCTTATTACTTGTATGTAAATAGCTTTTATGAAATGTCAGTAATTTGTGTCGACCTCTAAATAAAGCACAGAATTCAAAGTACTTACTGGTTACAGTAACTTTAGGAACTGGTATTCTGAATTTTGTAGAAAATTATTACCTACGCGATATTTTCTTTGTACTCAACATAAACACAACAATACCAAACTTTGTTTAATAAACTAAAAACATCACAACGTAAAAAGTGCTCAATTATGTATTTAAATAGCACGAGACTTGTTGGGTAACTCTACACGTTTAGGCGGTATCTTGATGCCGTCGGAGCAGAATACTGCCGAAACATGTAGGGTTAGTTGTTAAACGAGCCTCGTGTCGTTTAAATGCGTCATTGCGAACTTTTTAACATCATGGTGTTTATATTTTATTTACCTTGTACACAAGTATCTGCTTTCTCCATATTCAATCTTAGTTGCTTCAAAAAGAAAAAATTGTTCCTTTGTTGAATTTCGTGCAAAGCTACTCAAGATCTATAAGCGCTAGTCGTCGCTAATTTTGAAGTAACAGACAAGAGTGAAAGCAGCAAGAACAACAACACCCGCCGCCAACTCTTCAACTACTCTTGCCTAACCGAACAGTGGGAGTTGACCGTCACTCTTATAAGACACCTATGATCCCAAAGTGCGGAGAGCGATTATCTTTTACTGGCGGTAACGAGGCTCGAACCATGAAACCTCAGATTCACAGATTTGTTAATATTGGCCTACCGACATTTTATGTACAAAAAAAAATGTTATTACTTAAAGTTTGACTTTACAGTAACTGACTAGAAAATGTAGCCTATAAATATATATATATAATGAAATAAATAGCCTCAGTACTATTATTTAGATTAATTACATTAATTGTTAATAGGCAGTTAAAATCAGCACTATAAAACAATAATGAACTTAATATGAAATAAACATTAAGAAGATTTTAGTAAAGAATCCATTGTCAGTCCTAGTTGTCACCTTAAAGTCATAACGGATAATGCCTATAGTAATAGCTTCCAAATACGTTGGGGATATCCTATCTCCCAGACAAAATCCAAACGCTGATGTTAAACTAGTCAGCTATCATGGAAATTCAGTTAAGGGTAAGGAGTTGAGTGCTTAAGTAACTTTTAAGTAACTAAATTTAAAATTATAATTTTATTCAGTATAACCGGGACGGAAAAACCAACTTCATGTAGCTGGACTTGTCTCCGCTTTCCCGTGTTATACTTGAATACATCTTTAAAAGTAAGGGAGGAGGTTGGTAATTAGAACTATATAAGAAATATAAAGGTAAGATTTGTAGTCCTATTTAACATCTTTAATTATTTTATTTCTTTTGTAAGGGCGGAGTTTGGGAGTGTATATATTAGAAATGTTAGGGTGGTTTCATTTCTACTTTAGGAATCATAAGAACTTTTAAGGGTAACTGCCTTCCCACAACTGGCTGCAGACAGTGATAGGCAGTAGGAGTTGAGATGTTGTGGGTGTAAGCACTCAACTCCATACCCTCAATGATAGCTGACTAATTTAACATCAGCGTTTTGATTTTATCTGGTAGATGGGATATCCCCAATGCATTATACGCTATGACTTTAATATGACAACTAGGATTGACAATGGATCCTTTACTAAAATCTTCTTAATGCTTATATATATATATTATGTATATACATATGATCATTGTAATATAACAAACTCCAAGCTGATCAGAAGTCATAAGATCCTCTTTTCTTTTCTTTTTTGCGAAGGAGCTAGCTTAGAATAAGCATAAGATATTTGATGGAAAGTTATCTTAATAACTTTTTTTTTCTAAATAATATTTTACTAAATTTTTCCTATTTCTTTGGAATATAACCAAAACTATATTTGTTTGTAGTAATTATGCCAAAACTGGAACCAGAACTATGTTTGTTTGTAGTAATTATGCCAAAACTAGAACCAACATTATATTTGTTTGTTGTAATATTTCGTATTTTTTCTGGAATTTTTTATTTTGAAGGTAGTACAATAAAACAGAGTAAAAAGTACTCCTAAGCATTAAGCCACAGCTTTTCAGATGCAGCTTTTCTTATACTTAAAACATGGATTTTTCTAAATGTGTATCATATATAAGGTACTATGTTTTCGTAGGTTAGTTTCTTTGTTTTTATCGTAAATATGTAAACATTTAGTGTTAATTCAAAGCTATTTTAAAAATTAATCTTTTCCAATTATAACTCTTCATTTAAACTACAAACAGCTACATTTGTTATTCCAAAGACTGTCCGCTCAAAATGGGGATATGAAACTTTTAACTTACGCAATTAGCACAGAAAGTTACTGAACGGTCACGTAGAAAATAAATACATCTGTAATAGTAAGTCAAGATATAGATATATGCAACATAAGGGGCATGGTATTTTCAACCTGGAGAACATATCATGTGACACATGGGCCAGTGGGCTTAACATAACAAGGTTCAGTCATAACATTTTACCAGAGGGAGGACAGCCAGTCGCCTACAACGCAGAGCGTGTTCAACGGTATATCTTAGGTTCGAGCGTTAGACCTTCTGAATCAAAGTTCGGCACGCCAGTCATTAGGCCATGCCCGACCCGTATATAAGATAATACTTCTGGTAGCACTTGCTTATCTTTTGTTTGATGACTTTTTTGAACTTATCTTGCACTTGACTTATCCTACAATAAACGTGCGTAATCGTGTAAGAAACGGTTTTATACTTTCTTAAAGGAAAACCACATTTAGATACACTGTTTGTGTCTGAAATGTTTTACGTTTGTTCATGTTATGGCGTTACTAATCTTTCGAACTGCAACGAAACATCTGTATTAACTGTATAAACTTGTTTCATATATATTTATAAGATTTTGTTTTAGGGCTCCTTTACAATGTGCTAAACAGGTAGTTTTACCTCATCCGACAATATCAAAATATTTGTTATAAAGTTTTTCAAAGTAAAGAAGATTTCACATTATAGTTGTTTCACATCATTGTACACGTGTCTATAGTTGTTTATGTCTACCAAAAAATACTGACATTTTTACTTTACTACTGATTTCGCTCCCCCTCCCCCAGAGGCTCAGCGGCATGTCTGTGGACTTACCACGCTAAAAACCGGGTTTTGATACCCGTGGTGAGCACAGCACAGATAGCTCATTGTGTAGCTTTGTGCTTAATTACAAATAAACAAACATACTGTATAAAAACCGGGGTTTCGATATTCGTAGTGAGCACAGCATAGATAGCCTATGGTGTAGCTTTGTGCTTAATTACAAATAAACATACTACATAAAAACCGAGTTTCGATACTCGTGGTGAGCACAGCACAGATAGCCTATTGTGTAGCTTTGTGTTTAATTACAAACAAACATACTACATAAAAACCGAGTTTCGATACCCGTGGTGAGCACAGCATAGGTAGCCCATTGTGTAGCTTTGTGTTTAATTACAAACAAACAAACGTAAATGGAGAAGAGGTAGTGGCATTTTTTCCGTTTGATTGTTGTTAAGCAAAGAAACACACAATGGGCTATCTGTGCTGTGCCCATCGAAGGCGACAAAATCTAATATGTAGCATTATAAGTTTTCAGACTTTCTTCTGAGCCATCGAGGGGCAAGTAGAAGTAACAAAACAAACACCGTTTTCTGGATCACAGATTATTTTATTCTAAGATATAACTTATATATTAAGTATTATATATATATCAGTGAATTTCTTTAAATCAGTTACCGGCTGACAATCGTTATCTTGGACTCACACACATTAGACGAAAAAAAACGCGGGAGAGGAGGATTGAAATGCCGAAATGAAAATACCGTTAAGCCTGCAGGCAAATAGAGGGTTTTAAGCCACTTTTCCGTGAGTTTTCAAGTAAACAAACGTGAAAATTTGAGTTGCAAGATTTAAAGTTTGTCTCCTACTGCCGGAAGTATACAAGTACTTAAATATTATTAGCTTGAGTCCCCTCATGCCTTATTAGAAGTGAAGTTCAGTAAATAGCATGTTGTAGTTTTAGGCAATTCTGGAAAGTGAAGAATAAAAAAACGCTTAGATACATTATTTAGGCGCTGCCTCGAATCTCTTGGTTTTCTCGAGATAAATTGATAGTTCAATCATGCTAAGCCTAATGGGAACAGAAAAAAAAAATGTCGATTCACCCCGAAGCCTTGCGAGATGATTTAAAGCCGATAAAAACTGAATAGATAAATAACTTAAATGCCATCTTGTTTGTTTACAATGTCTTTAGGCAGGTTCTCTTTGTCGTGCGTGCTTCGATCCGAGAGAAGAGTTTTAGATTTGATTTACAGATCCTGCAGCACTCCTTACAGACGGACTGGACTTCCGAACCTAGCCTAGAGAGACGTTAACGATAAACGTTGAATTAGGTTTCTCCTGATCAAATATAGTTTTGGTTTTATCGTGAGGTGTCCCTGAACACTTTCTAATAAAACTGCCTTAACTTGTCATCCAGTACCAATTTATTCGATTTGTTCCACTGTAATAACAACTGGAATGAAAGACAAGCCAGTGTCTAAAGTAAGCACACTTATCTCTATAGTATATACATAAATTTCGATACCGATATTAATATCTACCTTTATTTCTGAACGAGTTAGACTGCCAGTTCTTTCTGGGAACGTGGAACATGAAGGAATTCATTAAAGCAAAAAATATCGTCGTAAAAGTTAGCAATTTCCATTGTATTGTAATCGATACCTTACATCATCTTCTCCCTCTTAACTAGCATGGGGAATGAAAGCGTATAGGGTTGTTTTATTTGTTGCTACAGGTAATTAGGTAGTGTGTAAGTTCTATAGAACAAATATTTACAAGGTAATTATGGACCACAGTGTAGATATATATCTTTTTTTTTAATTTGCTTTTAGAAATTTTGTTCCGTATTTTGTGTAAGTTTTTTTCATTCTTCTTATGCCCAAACCAGGGAATTATGGGTTCATATTATTGATTACTGTAAAAGGATTAATTAGAAGAAAAACATTTTTGAATATTTTGAGCATAGATAGATAGATACACAGTGTCTGAGCAGTAAGTTTAAGAAATTATAATGCCAAATTTGAGCTTCGATTCCCTCAGCGGAATGGCCTAGTTTTGTGTGTGTGCTTCAAAATATTTATTTATCTAGTTTTTAAAATGAAAAGGTCCCTCCCCCAGAACGATTAGCCATTTTGGAATAAATGAGAGTTTAATTTCCCTATCTTGGGACCCCCAGTGGCACAGCGGTATGTCTGCGGATTTACAACGCTGGAATCCGGGTTTCGATACCTGTGGTGGGCAGAGCACAGACAGCTCATTGTGTAGCTTTGTGCTTAATTAAAAACCAACTTAAAATTAACAGTGTTCGGTTCAGTCCCTTTTGTTCGTTCGTCTTCCAATATATAGCAAAATTGAAAAACAGCTTTGTCAATATTTTTTTCACATTTCTTACAACATATAAGAGTTTTGAAATGTGGTTTAAATTGTGGTGGTGCTTTCTGATAAAGATAATGTTTATTCTATGTAATGAAACGATACCATTTAAGCAAATGTGTCTAGAATTAATTTCTTTTTGTTGTGTTTCAAAATATCTAGTGCATACTGGAGAGATTAAGTGGTAAAAGAGTAGCCCAAGAGTTGGCGGTGAGTGGTGATGACTAGCTGCCTTCCCTCTAGTCTTACACTGCTAAATTAGGGATGGCTAGCGCAGATAGTCCTCGTGTAGCTTTGCGCGAAATTCGAAAACAAATAAACAAACAATAAGTACATTTATACTCATGGTTAAATAACCTACAGAAAAACAACCGGATAAGATAACAGTTGACATAAAGAACAGACTAAAAATAAGAATGAGGGTCGTATTAACCGATTTCATCGTACAATACTTACGCCATACAACACAATTTTCAGCTCAATACATAATCATTTCTCCTAAATTTTTTTATTTATCACGCCATCGAGATAATATTATTTCATCTCCTCCGGCTTATCTCATGGTTTTGTTATTGAACAACTGTTTATTCTTTGAGTTATAATAGTCTAATCTGTTTGTGTGGTCTCTGATCAAAACTTGTTTCTAATTTAATGCTATTTACTAATCAATAATTCTT
>NW_013667249.1:225694-227958 GCF_000517525.1 Limulus polyphemus | reverse complement strand
ACCAATGTTAACTTATAATTAGATTTCATTTGATACTTTACAATTGAAATCTAATCATACAGTTTTAACCAATGTTAACTTATAATTAGATTTCATTTGATACTTTACAATTGAAATCTAATCATACAGTTTTAACCAATGTTAATTTATAAATATATTTCATTTGATACTTTACAATTTAAATCTAAATATACAGTTTTAGCCAATGTTAACTTATAATTATATTTCATTTGATACTTTACAATTGAAATCTAATTATACAGTTTTAACCAATGTTAACTTATAAATATATTTCATTTGATACTTTACAATTGAAATCTAAATATACAGTTTTAGGAAAGTATCAAATGAAATATATTTATAAGTTAACATTGGACAATTGACTCTATCTATAATATTTTGAGGCATGGCATTTTCGATTGGCAGATTTGGTGATTTTAACCTAAACAGCTAGTATGCGCCACCCAGACTAAACGAGGTTCAGTAATAGCCATTATTATTTAGCTCCGGTGACCAGTGTGAGAACAGTCATTCAGTACCATACGCCAACTACACGGCTACTCATAACCAAATAATTTTATTGTCAATTTTATACCCCCACCCCTTTCACACACACATACACAGCTGAAAGTATTCAGCTGAATTTGTGGCTCGAACCTTGGACTTTTCTATCGATACGCCTAAAACACGTTCAACCCTTGTTAATTAAACCTATACGATGATCAAAGCAAAGATAGGATAGAATTAATGAGATGAAATTTAATTTACTCTTATTTTACCACTTAAAACACTTGTTGTTTACAAATACGGTTTTGCCCTTAATTAACGCCCTCGGAGGCGTTGAAAAAATGCAAAAGGGTGCTAATTTTTCACATGTGATTTGTTGATTTCAATGCTAATAAGAGTGTGTGTGTATGTTTGTTTTTCTTCTTTTTTTATTCAAATCCAAATTACGGTAATAAAAGTGGATTATATAAAGGATTATTATTGCTGTCACACAATGTAAGCTTTATAAAAATACTACCGGAGGGTGATAATGAGAGAGGGGCAATACGGTATATAGGATATAAAATTATCATTTCCCCCATCAGCTTCCTTATTAAAACCCTCTCATTAAAGTTTTGCTATCCATGTAAAGCAGATGGTGCCAGTTTTCTTTTTTTGTTTCTTCATTAATACACTGCCTAATTGATCAACTGATGGGTAAACCCTACCTAATTCATCAACTGATGAGTAAACCCTGTCTAATTGATCAACTGATGGGTAAAGACCACCTAATTCATCAACTGATGGGTAAACACTACCTAATTCATCAACTGATGGGTAAACCCTGCCTAATTCATCAACTGATGGGTAAAGACCACCTAATTCATCAACTGATGGGTAAACACTACCTAATTCATGAACTGATGGGTAAACACTACCTAATTCATCAACTAAGGGGGGATAGCAACGTAAGTAAGGCAATCCTACTTAAATAAAAAGTTGAAGTTTGGAGTAAGAAAATAATTCCTCACTTACATTAAATCATGTTAGCAATGAAACAATCAATGGAAGACTAGAGGGCGCTTAAATACATATATACAAGACGAAGACGATATCAGGCTGAGCACCTGTATGTTTGTTAGGTCGTAGCTGAAACAAACTCCATATCCGGAGTAATGTTGGAATGTTAGTTTTTTTCGCTCACGTTTTACACCGGATATAACGAAACAATAGGATATTACATTACAAACCTGTAATAAAATTTCTTATTTGTAATAATTATACATATATAACCAAATGGGCAGACTTGCAAATAGGTAGAAAGATATATAGTTTATTGTACCTTTGTTTTAAATAAGGAAGAACTATTGACGTATTTTAGGAGAGCTTCACTTTCTTCATCTGTCTCTTTGTTTTTCTCTTTTAATTATACACTGTATCGGAAAAGGGCATATAATATCACTTTGTTCCATAATCATTGGTTTGTTGTGAATTTCGCGCAAAGCTACACGAGGGCTATCTGAACTAGCCGTCCCTAATTTAGGAGTGAAAGGCAGGGATTCCCAACCGTTTTGTTCCTCTGTACCCCTTGTTGGCCTTGGGCATTCTGACAGGTTCCCATGTACCCCTAAAATTTAAGGATCAAAAATTGATAAAATTATATTGATTTAATATTATTTTATTATGAAATCTGTATGTGTGGACTTCATAAGGATCTTATAGTATTGATAACATCGATAAATTGAACTCAGCGTATATTTATTACTGTGAGCCACTTT
>NW_013667249.1:222740-225540 GCF_000517525.1 Limulus polyphemus | reverse complement strand
GACCCCTATGTACTCCCTGAGAAGTGCAAATGTACCCCTGGGGGTACACGTATCCAGGTTGGGAATGTCTGGACTAGAGGGAAGGCAACTAGTCATCGCCACCCATCGCCAACTCTTGGGCTACTCTTTTACCAACGAATAGTGGGATTGACCGTCACATTATAACGCCCCCATGGCTGAGAGTGGCGAACATGTTTAGTGGAACGGGGATTCGAACCCGCGACCCGCAGATTGCGAGTCGAGCGCTCTAACTTCCTGGCCATGTGAGGCCCACGTTGTTTTATAACTACCATCTGAAATGCTAGAATTGTTAACAATAAGGATTTCTGAGGCTGAATGACTGGAAACTTTATTTATTTTATTTTTTATGAATGTGAAGGAAGCTTAAGATAAACTAAAAAAAAATCAACTATGGACTTGCCGGGCCTAACATAAATGTTTGTCTCCGAGATTTTTAAATCTTATTCTGAAACAGATAGTTATTGTATTACATATTTATTAGTTGCGTTTTGTTTTTGTTTTGGCCAATCCCAATATTTACAATTAATCCAATGCACATGTGTTCAGCTGTGAGATTAAAATGTTAAAAAGGTCAGAGATCACAGTTATTGTTGTTGTTTTGTTAGCTCAAAGCTATACAATGGAATATTTGCACTCTTTCTATCTCAGGAATTAAACCCCGAATTATAACGTTAACACCGGGGCGGGGGTCTTTTGAATGATTTAAACCGTGTTATTATAGCAAAAGCCAAAATATACGTATGTAAATGTTTTTATGTTATGGTCAGTCTTCTAATTAAGAATATTTAACTATTAAATTAGTTGTCTGTTTAACTATTAGTGTTACGCTGAAGTGATTTTCTGATGTTACGCATCCAAAACTCCTTGTTTAACTGATAAAAAAAAAACATTCTCCCACGCACAAATATTCCACGTGACGATTCCCTTAAGGTTATATCGTTTGTTTATAGCTGTATGCTGTTATAGGTCACAAAAGGAAACGGAAAACTGGTTAGAATCTACCATCCTTTAATGCACGAGATTAAAAGTAGAGATACCGCACTTCAGAGAAAACAATGAACCACCAAAGGAAACAAACAAATCCTAATATCGGCCAGGTAGATTCGATTAGCGATATATTCCAATAATATAGTGTTATCAGATGTCCACCATGTGGCAACACGCAACATGTGTATGTAAATACTATTAAGATACCATAACTCGTGCATGATCCAAGAATAATCGTAAAGATAGAAACAGCAAATTACTATTGCATGTAGTATTTGAAATTGCGTGTGGTTGGAAGTAACCCTGTAAAATTTGGTTTCTTTCCTTTTTATAATTAGAAACCTGAAATTATGGCAAACGAAAAAAAACAAACAAACACTTTTGGACAATAAATGACTCCTTAATCACAGCACAACGACTTGGATATTTCTTATAGCTTATTAGAAAACATGTATTAAAAGTACCTACAATTTAAAACAATGAAAATGTGAAGTTTTACTTTATTAATCAATTATTATGATTTCACTCAAGTATTAAAATATGCAGATAACGTTATCTGACATTAATTCTAACAATAAATTTTATTTTATTACCCTGTATTCTGTAGTGCTTCTGAAACGGAATGTCGCGAATTAAAAATGAAACATTGAAAGTCAAAAATAAATGGTAAATATACTTAGTACGGATAGGTCTTGTTTTTTAACAATACGTTTCATTGTAAAATAGAATATAAATTAAGATCTTGTAGCATTTTCTTAAAAGAAACGTAAGGCTAATCAAACAATTTTGTTTTACATTTCTTTCAAGATAATCGTTTGTTAGTATAATCTTGGTCGGCGCTAGATGTCACTACGACAACTTTATCTAGCAGGTTTAATTCATCCTGCTGAATAGGCTTAGAAAGTAATCTTTAAAAACGTTTTTCGTGGAAATAAGTTAGTTATACAGTTTTTACTGTTTTTGCTCTTTCTTGATCATAAAGCTTCACCTGGAATTTTATACTCTCGTATCAGAGAATCGCGACAAAACGCCGAAGGCATTTTTCTTATACTTACAAGTTTTGTCAACAACATAATAAATAATAATGAAATAAAGTCTTCCAGTAGAGAGAGAAGAAAAAACGTCTTTATTTATATAAATAAACTTTATACTTTAAACACCTACTTACATATATTTTTCTTTTTTTCGCTAAGCTAATAACAGCTGATTTATTTTTAAAATGCAGTCCTCCTTATTAGGAAAAACGACGTTTCTACTCGTACTAGTGAGATTTTAACTGCCATTCAAAGTCTATACTAATGTAATCACCCAACAGTTAAACTCAAATACTAACATATAACTGATTAGTGACTACAGCAGTTTGTTAATCCTAGTTTCAAAAATAGAAATTGTCAGTGATTATAGTATTTCGTTACTAACTCTAAGATAGGATTGATCAGTGGCTCTTGTCTCTTGTTAACCATAATTTCATAAACAGAACTGATTAGTAACTGCAGTATTTGGTTAGTCCTAGCTTCCCAGATATTCTAAACATTTCTAACTCTAAGATAGGATTGATCAGTGGCTCTTGTTAACCATAATTTCATAAACAGAACTGATTAGCAACTGCAGTATTTGGTTAGTCCCAACTTCCCAGATATTCTAAACATTTCTAACTCTAAGATAGGATTGATCAGTGGCTCTTGTTAACCATAATTTCATAAACAGAACTGATTAGCAACTGCAGTATTTGGTTAGTCCTAACTTCCCAGATATTCTAAACATTTCTAACTCTAAGATAGGATTGATCAGT
>NW_013667249.1:219498-222327 GCF_000517525.1 Limulus polyphemus | reverse complement strand
CTGCCTTTCCTCTAAATTAGGGACGACTAGCGCAGATAGCCCTCGTGTAACTTTGTGCGAAATTCAAACCAATGTATTTCACCTGACCATTTTCATCAGTTCCTTTGGTCAATAAACCCCAATCACCAACCAACCAATCCTTATATTGAGCATTGTCAGACACACACACACACACACAAACATACAGTTATCTAATATATATAAACACACAAAAAATATAGTTATCCAATATATATAAACACAAAAATGTAGAGTTATCAAATATATAAACACAAAAATGTAAAGTTATCCAATATATAAACACAAAAATGTAGAGTTATCCAATATATAAACACAAAAATGTAGAGTTATCCAATATATAAACACAAAAATGTAGAGTTATCCAATATATATGTGGAGCTTATGGATGTGGAACGGCATATATAGAATTCGGTTTTTAGTGGTTTGAAATATTGGTAGACTGACTGAAAAACGAACAATTTGTAGACTGGCTGTAAACAAACATTTTTCAAAAAACAAAAACTTCCAACGCTAATAAGAGTGCATGAAAGTGCTAATTCAAGGAATAATAATCGTTTTAAAGATCCATGTTAATAATAAATAAAGAAATAATAATGTGTTATGAATCCTCGTCCTAAACCTGATGCGCAAATGAATTAAATAAAATTAATAATAATTACAATTCACTCAATTAATCTCTACGACTAACGGGTGTTGAATCTCAGTTTTTATTTTATTCTGGTCACTCAGCTATCGTTTTATGAAAAAAATAAACATTCGATCAATATGATAATATGAAAATATCTAGAGTTTGAATGGTTTATGATAATATGAAAATATCTGGAGTTTGAATGGTTTATGATAATATGAAAGTATCCGGAGTTTGAATGGTTTATGATAATATGAAAATAGTCCTCTGTGTAGTTTTTAACTCAACTAATATATGTATAATCGCATGACGAAATGATGAAGTTAAACTGTACTGTATTACTGTTAATTAATGTGATACGTTTGATATGTATATAACGTCTTGACATTTTATGTACCAAGCAACACGAAACAGTCCTTTTCAGGACTACGTAGATTGTAAGTTACGTTAGCGTACTGGTATGAATATCATCATATGATAAATATCCAGCCATTGACAATTTTAAGTGAACACGAAACAGTCCTTTTCAGGACTATATTGTAAATTAAATTAATATATGCGTGAAGTACGCTATGCAAATAATCAAACGTGACAGTTTGTTTGTTTGTTTGTTATAGATTTCGCGCTAGCCGTCCCTAATTTAGCAGTGTAAGACTAGAGGGAAGGCAGCTAGTCATCACCACCCACCGCCAACTCTTGGGCTACTCTTTTACCAAATAATAATGGGATTGACCGTCACTATATAACGCCCCCATGGCTGAAAGGGCGAGCATGTTTGGTGTGACGGGAATTCAAACCCGCGACCCACAGATTGCAAGTCGAGCGCCCTAACCATCTGGCCATGCGAGGCCCAGTTCTATTCAACCCTCACTTTATTGACTCGTTTTTCTACATTTCGTTACCGGAGGGGGGTCCACACAATGCATCATATTATTTCGTTTTACTTCTTTTTCGCCTGTTACAACACTCAATGTCAAGAAATGTCCAAAACAATTGGATTAAACCACTCATTTTCTATGTAAAACACGTAAACGTATAGAACCCTCTTAATAATTAGTGGGATAAATTACAATATCATTTTATAACGTTTTTTTATGTGACTTGTGATGTTATTAGGGATCCCTGTAATTAACAAAGTTGCGGACTCACAAGCGATATGGTTCATAAATAGTTTTAAAAAAATGTATTCAAAAAGCCGAAGGGGTTCAAACAAATAACAGGAAGTTTTATATAGAAAAAAAATGTCGACGAAGATAGTTTGAACTTATTAACATCAATAAAGAAAGTAAATAAAACAGATTAACTTTTATCGAACAGTTCAACTTATTTACAACCTATTAGTTGCATAAGTGGAAGTAACGCGTAGGTTATTATATATTCAGTAATAATTACTGAAAAAAACAGTTTTAAATAAAAACAGATCTTATGAATTTATTAGAGGTAACGGGGCTGTTTTCAGAGGAAAATATACATAAGAAAGACTATAATAAGGATTACCTTTGCACTTTTTATTTCTGCAAAGTTTTTGTATTCCTTGTTAAAGCCACCTTGTTTCAAAGTTTTGAAGTTCCACATGAACGATTGAGAATCGAGTCACTCCGAGCTATAAACAGCTGTTCTTAGGGAATGTTTTCGGATTTAAAACTTGCCTTGCTTGCGACTAATGTTCAGAATATATCGTATGATACCTCGCCGTAGATTTTTAACGATAACAAAAGAGATATGTAACGCTGGTGTTTTTATTAGAGGCGGTAATTCTTGGGTAAGTATATTCAGTCAGTCTTTCGGTCGATGTAGGTTGTGCTTTATATACAGCTCTTTCACAAGTAAAGAATGTTTAGGGTCATCTAGCTCTGCAGCTAACCCTAACACGTTACTGTGGAAACATTGCTGGCAAATCTAATATATCTATCTTCAATCATCAGATGTCTCAATAAATAAACTAAACCATTCAAACTCTAGATATTTTCATATTATCCTAAACCATTCAAACTCCAGATACTTTCATATTATCATAAACCATTCAAACTCAATATATTTTCATATTATCATAAACCATTCAAACTCCAGATATTTTCATATTATCATAAACCATTCAAACTCCAGATATTTTCATATTATCATAAACCATTCAAACTCAAGATATTTTCATATTATCATAAACCATTCAAACTCAAGAT
>NW_013667249.1:215405-218606 GCF_000517525.1 Limulus polyphemus | reverse complement strand
AATTTCGCACAAAGTTACACGGAGGGCTATCTGCGCTAGTCGTCCCTAATTTAGAAGAAAGGCAGTTGTCAACATCATTCACCGTCAACTCTTGGGTTACTCTTTTACCAACGAATTATGGGATTGACTATCACAGTATAACGCTCCCACGGCTGAAGGAGCGAGAATTTTCGGTGACGGGGATTAGAGCCCGCGATCCTGAGATTATGAGTCGCTCGTCTTAGTCACCAGGACATGGCAGGAACATAAGATTTTGTTATGTTATAAGGAACCCTTTAACCAACCAAGTCATATAACCAAACAAATTGTTGGGTAAATGTGGGTAGAACCCGTGTTTTAAACTGGTGGAATCCATGCGCTAATGAACCTTCTGATACGCAGCCCAACACATTAACCACTAAACCATGCCCTACCCTAAAGAAACGGACCACATCTATTGAATAAAAATGGTGCTAAATTAAACAAAATGTATTGAAGACATTAATGATTAACCTCATCTAAGGTCCAAACTGTGATATGCTGCTTAACCCTCTCACACTTTCATATGTTTTAACATTACGCTATTTGCTTAGACAACTGCGTAGGCGGCATGTGCTGCTGGCAAATTTCCTGTCCTTACACTCCCCAGTGGCACAGTGGTAGGACTGCGGACTTACAACGCTAGAAACCGGGTTTCGATACCCGTGTTGGGCAGAGCCCAGATAGCCCATTGTGTAGCTTTGAACTTAACTTTGGTTAACAGCTGTAAACTAAGGATGGCCATGCCTGAACTTTGGTATTTCTGACCTGGCTACTTGGTCTATGTGTTGAAAATACCAATATATCTAGAATACTGCGAACTTTTAGGTATCTTATCTTCCAGCTGTTTCGCATAATTTTTATACATCGTAACGTGTTTGGCATAATTTTTCAAACGCTAAGACCGCGATCAACTAACATTTTGCTGGAACTAAAACTCTGCCTTTAAACATGAAAGGAACATTGCAACCACGAATCAATAATCTTAGCGAACAGCCTTTGAAAGCTGTCGATATGACCACCAGGGTATTGGAAATATAATCGGTATTTAAATGGAAGTCAATATCTTTCTTAAAACAAATTAGCTGGACTATATTACCGGGAAAGAGACATCTGCAAAAGATTGGGCACTGTAAGCGGTCCGTTGGATAGCTAACACCTGGCGTGTTGATTCCCAGGAGCGGCGTTGACTGTGACACTGTATTCGTACACCCTGGCGAGCAACACGAAATAGTGGGAGCGAGAGAGACTTGTAATGAACATACTTAACGCGTGAAATGGGTTGAGAGTCACTGATAACTATCAGTATTGGCACGTAAGCTAATTAAAACACTTCCACGGAGAATACAGCATATAATTAATTTAATTATCACACCTACCACAATCTAAACAGCTGTACGTTTACAGAAAGGCAAGGAAGATACATAATAATTAGGTTTTTATTGTGCAATTATGAAACTATGACAATATATATTTTTCAGGGAAGGCTGATAATTATAAACACACACACACACACCATTATACTTTTCATTGATTCTAATCTCACATATTTTTTTCTACATTTTTCTTATTCAAGCAAGTAAAGGAATGTAAACATGTAAAACATTGCTAGTTTTTAATTAGTGGAACAAAATAAGATATAATACTATGCGTAAAATAGCAATAAATTTTATCTATTTATCAGCATCTAAATATCAATAGATGGCGTTACGTTGCATATCAGTGGAAGAAATGAACAATAAGAAATTACGTTGCGTATTAGTGGAAGAAATGAACAAAAAGAAATTACGTTGCGTATTAGTGGAAGAAATGAACAATAAGAAATTACGTTGCGTATTAATGGAAGAAGTGAAAAATAAGAAATTACTTTGCGTATTAGTGGAAGAAATGAAAAATAAGAAATTTCTACTTTATGTTATTTACTTAACATCCAATCTGTCCTGCGCTTTAGCAACTGAGTGGGTTTTAACTAAATCTTGAGTCTAAAGATGCATTGAATAACTTTTTTTTTCTGTGTGTGTCAAGAAAAGTATTTATACCGGCTCGTGTTACTATAACGAGTAAACGTTTTGCTTTTTTTTTGTTTTTGGAGGGGGGTGTTTTTACAGTTTAGTTTGGGTGTTTCTCGATCTTTCGGGAAAATGTTTTCTAAACAACGTTGCATGGTCCGATCTTTCTGGAAAATGTTTTCTAAACAACGTTGCATGGTCATAAAGAAATGGGTGATGATGCCAATTATACTAGTAAAAAAAAAGACTTCCCGTGAGAGAAACGCAAAACTTGCATAAAAAGCTTAGAGTGGGAGGTGGAACGATTATAAAATACCCGTCGATAGCTTTGTGGATTATTTTGCAAACAAAACGTATTCTCAAATAGTAACTGATAACTGGTACAAAGATTGATTGTTGTTAAGCGCAAAACTACACAATAGGCTAATTGTGTTCTACCCACCACGGTATCAAAATCCGACTTTTAGCATCGTAAGCTAACAGACTTACCTCTGAGTCACTGGGGGATAAAAGCGTTTGGTTTATGACGCGATCGTCCTAGTCATTGGGTCATAATACAAAGCCATATCGCAGCTTTAAAGCATATTAATTAAAAGACTAAATACGCTCGCTGTCTTAAGTTCTCACTGGTTTTGAGGATAAAGTTCGTTTTTGTGAAAAAAAAATAATCTTACATTATTACTCTTCCTTATGAATAGTACATATACAGGTAGTTTTGTGGCACCCATGTAACATTCTACCTGTCTTTCTAGCTGAGTTAACCATTGGAAATTTAAAAAATAAAATATATTGTGATTAATTTAGGTATTCCACCAAATAAATGGATGGTATTTTACACCTGGTAGCTAGTAGACCTGTATGTTCATTTCTCCTATTGTGTGTTACGGGTGGTATTTCACACCTGGTAGCTGGTAGACCTGTAGGTTATTTTTCCCGAACGTGTGTTACGGGTAGTATTTCACACCTGGTAGCTGGTAGACCTGTATTTCTTTTTCCCTATTGTGTGTTACGGGTGGTATTTCACACCTGGTAGTAGTAGACCTGTATGTTCTTTTTCCCTAACGTGTGTTACGGGTGTATTTCACACCTGGTAGCTGGTAGACCTGTAATTTCTTTTTACCTATTGTGTGTTACGGGTGGTATTTCACACCTGGTAACTAGTAGACCTGTGTGT
>NW_013667249.1:208619-214405 GCF_000517525.1 Limulus polyphemus | reverse complement strand
AAAATAAACAAACTTGTATAGCTTTACAAGATACTCTCAAACAAATAAACAAGTTACCGTTGGTTTTAGGTTATCCCTAGTATAGCGGAAGTGTCTAGTAGGCTTTTACTTCGATTGTAAAACGTTCACCAATCAGATGCAAACAAATGGAACATAAAAAAAAATCACTTAGTAAATATCTTTACTTTGCCTTCAAAATAACAGTTTGTTTGGTTATATTTAGCACAGAGGTACTCAATGGGCTAGCTGTACTCTGCCCACCACGTGTATCAAAATCCGGTTTCTAGCGTTGTACGTCCGTAGACATACCGCTGTGGCACTGGGAGGAAAATAACAGTTAACTTCCTGTTTTCTTTAATGAAGACGACAACTATGTTAGCATGTTAATAACACGGTCGTAAAAGCTGCATATTTTGTCTTTAGGTTTAAGTGTAAAATTAGTTTTCGTTTGTTTTTTTAATAGTATTATTGTTGATTTAAATTTCGTAACGTTTCACAACATTTAAGTCAAAAGGTTTACTTACAAAGCCGGTTAGGCCGAAAGGTATAGATTTGCTGCTTTGATGACGAGGAACTCACCTTTTTAGAAAATGAAGTTTGGAGACAGCTTGAATGGGTAGTGTAATGATGTTTCTTTCAGTGGCTTGCGGTTTGTCTGCGGACTTACAACGCTAGAATCGGGTTTCGATACCCGTGATGGGCAGATCACAGATAGCCCATTTTGTAGCCCATTTACGTTTAGGTAAAAAATAAAATAAAAAAATTCGAATGTCATCAGAATAAAACCGCAAGGTATGTGAAAAAAATTCAATCATGTTAGACAAAAGTCATTGAAATCATTGTTTTAGGAATTATTATGTTGAAGCACTGTTTTCATTTAATTACAGTGAAAACAAATATACAATGTGACTATTCTAACTCGTTGGCTTTCTGCGCAGTCGCAGAGGCCAATTCCAACTTTCTAAATTTCTACTATGATTTTAAAATACTCTGGATATTCACTAATCATTCATTCCTCGTGAATGGAGGAAAGATGTAAACAGAAGCCATGAAATAAGGTCACGTGGACTGACGTATCTTAACAACAAAT
The DNA here is from genome assembly GCF_000517525.1 of Limulus polyphemus. Lineage (NCBI taxonomy): Eukaryota > Metazoa > Arthropoda > Merostomata > Xiphosura > Limulidae > Limulus > Limulus polyphemus. The sequence goes on along the minus strand of NW_013667249.1, from coordinate 213,315 downwards.
AATACCCTGCACAGCCGGTAGTCCGCACTAAATAAATTCAAAAAGACATTTTAATCTTCTTTGGAACATGATCTTCGACCTATTCGGTTGAAAAGAAACGTTTTATTTGACTGTCCTTCTAAGTGTTAGGCGTAAAAGGTGTGGAGTAAATGTTGTGTTGTTACGTTCACATGGGTCTGAGAACCCCATGCAGACAAAATCTGAGCTTGTTTTATTAAGGTATCACCATAAAATTTTGATTTGAAATAAACATAATAATCATAACTGTAGTGTATTGTTTCGAGAAATATGAATAGACGTCTTCGTCAGTAGACCAGATTTTACCTCAGCAGGATACTTCCTGTAGTTTATTTATACATTTGTGTACCACATCTAGGCTTTATAATAGTTCTGTGAAAATTATTATGAAATAAACGTCTGCATTGTGTTAGTATATAAAAAAAAATGACTATGATATATACTACTGCATATCCAAAAGGTCAGAGAGTATGCATATGTTTATCGGTATAATTAGTTAAAGAAAACTACGGTTGAATAGGTAGAATACGTGAACTTGGACTGCACAATGGACATTTATTATTGGGATTTGTTTCGTTTGAGCTAAGTTCTGGTTGCACCGCGAACTTTTGGTCTTCAAATATTAACCAATGAGTTTTTTTTTTTTGTTCTGATCAATGTGAAGATCAAGGCTACAGGGAAAGCTGAAACGCCTCAAGTAAAACATTGCGTGCGAACGAAACGCAGATTAAATGAATACGGTAGGAAGTCTTAACCATTAAGATGGAAATAAAATGGAGATTAATAAATAGTTGTAGAACACGTCGGAAAAGCAGATTATGTTAAGTTGATGTATTTCAAACCTCACGCGAGTTCCGAGTAGTTTAAGTTCGCGATGTATGTTGACAGGTCGAATTGAACTTCATCTTTAAAAAAGAAACACCAAACTGACAGTATGGACAACTCTTTTTGGCAGAACGACCGAAGCTTTTTTACACTTGCTTTTGTCGGTAACTAAAATTGTGAAAACTCTTTTGTACTGGAAATATTATAACAAAATAACCGTACCCCTGGTAGACAGAAGCGAAACTACTACAACCTTATTGTTCACTAATTTAAAACGTAGTTCGTCATAACTCTGTTGATTGATACCAGTAATTTTATATATCAATGGAATAAAACTAAGATATCATACATGTGAAGGTGCTTATGTAACTGAAAATAGCATATTAGAACAATTCTCTGGTTAATGGAAAGGAAGTTAATGTTAGAAATTTTTAAAGTAGGTCACTAAGTGTGAAATGAACACGCACAAGAAAAATGGTAACTGATAAAAGTGAAAAATATAGTTTAATATGTTAGTGCTTAATAACAATTCAAATAAACATGAAAATTATAAATTAGGCTGGTAGAAGTGAAAATAACATATACAAGAACAGTGTTGCGAATAAGTATAGAAGTACAGTGTTGGCTGTGTTGTAAAATTAAAATACACAAGTAAACCATTGATTGATAGAAGTTAACTAACATACACAAGTAAACCATTGGTAGGTAGAAGTTAACTAACATACACAAGTAAACCATTGGTTGGTAGAAGTATACTAACATATAGAAGTAAACCATTGATTGGTAGAAGTTAACTAACATACACAAGTAAACCATTGGTAGGTAGAAGTATACTAACATACACAAGTAAACCATTGATTGGTAGAAGTTAACTAACATACACAAGTAAACCATTGGTTGGTAGAATTATACTAACATATAGAAGCAAACCATTGGTTGGTAGAAGTATACTAACATACACAAGTAAACCATTGGTTGGTAGAAGTATACTAACATATAGAAGTAAACCATTGATTGGTAGAAGTTAACTAACATACACAAGTAAACCATTGGTTGGTAGAAGTAAACTAACATGTAGAAATAAACATTTGGTTGGGAGAAGTAAACTAACATACACAAGTAAACCATTGGTAGGTAGAAGTAAACTAACATATAGAAATAAACATTTGGTTGGGAGAAGTATACTAACATACACAAGTAAACCATTGATTGGTAGAAGTTAACTAACATACACAAGTAAACCATTGATTGGTAGAAGTTAACTAACATAGACAAGTAAACCATTGATTGGTAGAAGTTAACTAACATACACAAGTAAACCATTGGTTGGTAGAAGTAAACTAACATATAGATATAAACAATTGGTTGGGAGAAGTAAACTAACATATAGAAATAAACAATTGGTTGGTAGAAGTAAACTAACATATAGATATAAACAATTGGTTGGGAGAAGTAAACTAACATATAGAAATAAACAATTGGTTGGTAGAAGTAAACTAACATATAGATATAAACAATTGGTTGGGAGAAGTAAACTAACATATAGACGTAAACCATTGGTAGGTAGAAGTATACTAACATATAGAAGTAAACCAATTGATTGGTAGAAGTTAACTAACATACACAAGTAAACCATTGATTGATAGAAGTTAACTAACATAGACAAGTAAACCATTGATTGGTAGAAATTAACTAACATACACAAGTAAACCATTGGTTGGTAGAAGTAAACTAACATATAGATATAAACAATTGGTTGGGAGAAGTAAACTAACATATAGAAATAAACCATTGATTGGGAGAAGTTAACTAACATACACAAGTAAACCATTGGTAGGTAGAAGTTAACTAACATACACAAGTAAACCATTGATTGGTAGAAGTTAACTAACACACACAAGTAAGCCATTGGTTGGTAGAAGTATACTAACATATAGAAGTAAACCATTGGTTGGGAGAAGTATACTAACATATATAGAAGTAGAGTGTTGGGTGATAGAAATCAAATTAACACAGAAATACAGTGTTGGTTAGTGGAAATGAAACTAACGTATAGAAGTATAGCGTTGGTTGATAGAAATGAAGCTAATAAATATAGAAGTATAGTGTTAGATGGTAAAAATAAAGCTAACATATAGAAGTATAGCATTGGTTGATAGAAATGAAGCTAATAAATATAGAAGTTTTGTGTTATGTGGTAAAAATAAAGCTAACATATAGAAGTATAGCGTTGGTTGATAGAAATGAAGCTAATAAATATAGAAGTTTTGTGTTATGTGGTAAAAATAAAGCTAACATATAGAAGTAAAATCTTGGCTGGTAGAAGTAAAAAAATAATATACTAAAACTATGGACTTGTTCATATATATATATAGTATTATACGTTAAGAAGTCAGGGAGACCTTTCATCCGTGACGTGGTGGGCTGGAATCTGTACTGAACAACGCTATTCAGAGTGAAACATATTAATGTAGTTGGTCATGAATATCTACGTGCAACTGCCTCAGAGAAAGATCTTTTCCTAAACAGTTAGTTGTTTTATAAACAATGATGCCACATGGTGTTTAATAGAAACTATTGTTACTATGGCAATCAAAGTAACTCTTTTAAATCTCTTCTCTGAAGCTGTGTAAATGACGTTTTTGTTTGGTATGACATTTTAAACGCTGTGTAAAATGTTTAGTACCTATCCCCCACGGTTTGATTAGATACACGACCTAGACGTATACACCGTAATATACAAAAGTGATATCCCTCCTGAGGAGCAGAAAAATCTCATAACAAAAGTTTTATTCTCTCATTTAATTTGATGGTTTATTAATATGCGCGTTTTAAAATATATTTATTTGTTTCCAGATGGATTGATAAGATACAAATACGCACACTGAATCATATAGTACGTGTTTGGTTAACTGTTTTACTGCCCTGGGTATGTGTGGAAATACTATGTACACATAACCTTTGCTTTAGCCTCTGAAAGTGTGAGAGTAAACACGTGTGATTTTGAGTTTTGTACCACCGTTAAAAGAAAAGGTATTCTCCGCGAAATTTTCCAAAGTTCGCCAGTTTCGAGTTTCAGATAAATAATGAATTATTGAAACGTGTATCCTTTTGTTGTTTCGAGTATATTTTAGGCAGTGTATCCTTTTGGATTTAATGCACTGCTCCTGCCTGTTATTTCAAAGGAACACCGTTTCGGCTTCAAAGCTAAGGCCTTCTTCAGACCGGAGAATGCCTCAATATATACAGCCGAAACGCCGTTTCACCGTAGAAACGAGCAGGAGCAGTGCGTTAAATCCAAAACGCAACTACGTGTCTTTTTTTGTTTGTTTTTTGTCTTTTATTCCGTATCGAAAATTAAGCCTGATAATGGGAGAATTGTTTATCCTTATCAATGAAAGTGTTGTAAAGTAAAAACAACGTTTAAAGTGAAAACAACGTTATCGTGAAATGATGATGTGTCTTTTTTACGTGATAGAATTTTATCTACAAATGACTCTTTAACAGTATTTCTTAGAACTCAGCCTCACACATTAAAACTGTTTAATGTATTCGCTGGCTGGGAACGAGTAAAATAAGCCATCGCTGGTAAAAGTGAAACAAATTCATTCGACCTCGTACAGCAGTTACCGAATGTCAAGTTAATGGTACAACAGTAAATTCAATATACCTCAGACTGGTATTTCACAAACTTTTGACTCCCACGGTACAAAAGTAAATTTAATATGTCAGAATGGTACTTCACAAACTTTCAACTCCCACGGTACAACAGTAAATTTAATATGCCAGAATGGTACTTCACAAACTTTCAACTCCCACGGTACAACAGTAAAGTGAGAATATAATCACATGT
>NW_013667249.1:201423-207807 GCF_000517525.1 Limulus polyphemus | reverse complement strand
AATTTTGACTCCCACGGTACAACAGTAAATTTAATATGTCAGAATGGTACTTCACAAAATTTTGACTCCCACGGTACAACAGTAAATTTAATATGTCAGAATGGTACTTCACAAACTTTCAACTCCCACGTACAACAGTAAAGTGAGAATATAATCACATGTACAAACACTTCAAAATATGACACTGGTATATATATAATGACTTTCGATGGTAATTCTCGTTGTCAACACAGTCTTCAGACACCTCATATCATCAGTATATGACTTTCACTAGTAAAAAGTAAAACTAACACATTACGAATATGGTTTGCCCAGTTTTACTTTTTACTAGTGAAAATCACATTTCTAAAGTTTTAGTTTTATATATTGACCCCTTTTTTTTTTTTGGAGAACTAGGACCCAAATTCTTGATCTTCTTCTGATGTGTTAGTTTTGTTTTTACCAATAAAAATCATAATACTAACGTGTCGGTTTTATTTTTTATCACAAAGCATTTCTAGTGAGTTGATTTCATTTTTACACTTCAAAGAAAAATTTCTATGTCAGCTTTATTTTTACCATATGTAAGTAATTTTTTGTACCACTGAAATCCATATTCGTAATGTGTTAGTTTCACTTTTATCATTGAAAGTAATATTCCTAATGTGTTAACTTCTCATTAACTATTAAAAGCAATGTTTCTAATGTGCTCAAAAATTCCTGCGCCTAAGGGTCTGAGCCCCGAGTCTTTTAAAGCACCAAGCGACGCCTTTGACGCTAAATATTAAATACAAATATAATATAACCAATAGTATAGACATTTTCAGACTCTTAAGTTTGTGTAGTATTACTTGAAACTTAATTTTCCCACACTACAAGGCTATGATGCTGGCTGGTAAAATTATTGCGTTGGCTGATAAAATCAAAACAGTTACACTAGACATATGTCGTTGGCTCGTACATTTAAAACTATTACAGCAAACACACGTCGTTGTCTGGTTGAAATGTAAACTATTATAGTAGACCTATCACGTTGGCTGATAAGATTAAAACTATTACAGTAGTAAACCTGTGTCGCTGGCTGGTAAAATTAAAACTTATGTGTTATAGTTAGTCATAAATTAATAAAAGTCAATATATTAAGCACACTATTTTGCTGAATCCGTTAAATATTAGCCTACTAACGCGACGAATCGAATAAAACTACCTATTGGTCTAAAAATGTTAAAACGCCCAAAATAGGCGTCGCTAGGCGCTGGCACACGGAGCCCGGTCCCCGATTGTAGCTGACAGTGCCCCGAAACCCCAGTTGATACCTTAAAAAATCAGAATAGTAAAACCATGATCGATATCATAATGAAATGTTTACAGTAGTAAACCTGTATCGCTGGCTGATATGATTAAAACTATTAGAATAGTAAACCTATGTCACTGGCTGATAAAATCTAAACTATTACAGTAGTAGACCTATGTTGCTTGCTGGTAAAATTAAAACTATTACAGCAAGACACCTATGTCGCTGGCTGGTAAAATTAAAACTATTACAGTAAACCTATGTTGCTGGATAATAAAATCTAAACTATTACATTAAATCTATGTTTCTAGTTGGTAAAATGAAAAGTATTACAGTAGACCTATGTCGCTGGATGGTAAAATTAAAACTATTACAGTAAGCCAATGAAGCTGGCTGATAAAATAAAAACTATTACATTAAATATATGTTTCTAGTTGGTAAAATGAAAAATATTACAGTAGACCTATGTCGCTGGCTGGTAAAATTAAAACTATTACAGTAAGCCAATGAAGCTGGCTGATAAAATAAAAACTATTACAGTAAGCCAATGAAGCTGGCTGATAAAATAAAAACTATTACAATAAACCTATGTCGCTGGTTGATAAGATTAAAACTATTACAGTAGTAGACCTATGTCGCTGGCTGATAAAATTAAAACTATCATAGTAAGGCTATGATGCTGGCTGGTAAAATTAAAACTATCATAGTAAGGCTATGATGCTGGCTGGTAAAATTATTGCGTTGACTGATAAAATTAAAACAGTTACACTAGACATATATCGTTGGCTCGTACATTTAAAACTATTACAGCAAACATACGTCGTTGTCTGATTGAAATGTAAACTATTATAGTAGACCTATCACGTTGGCTGATAAGATTAAAACTATTATAGTAGTAAACCTGTGTCGCTGGCTGGTAAAATTAAAACTGTTACAGTAGTAGACCTATGTCGCTGGCTGATAAGATTAAAACTATCATAGTAAGGCTATGATGCTGGCTGGTAAAATTAAAACTATCATAGTCAGTTTAAATTTTACCAGCCAGCGACACAGGTTTACTACTGTAATACTTTTAATCTTATCAGCCAGCGACACAGATTTACTACTGTAATAGTTTTAATCTTATCAGCCAGCGACACAGGTTTACTACTGTAATACTTTTAATCTTATCAGCCAGCGACATAGGTCTACTATTGTAATAGTTTTAATTCTATCTCTAAACCTTCCAGAGGCGTCGCTTGACGCTAGCACACGGGGCCTGTGCCCTGATTCTAGTTGACAGTGTCCCGAATCCCCAGTTGGTGTCTTGAAAAATCAGAATAGAAAACCATGATCGATATCACACTGAAACTCCGAGAATTTCCTCGCCTATGGGCCAGAGTCCCCAGTCTTTTAAACACATAGTGACGCCTCTACTCCCTTCGAAACCATGGTCTGCAAAATGTCCAGTGTCGCTCGCGAAATGTAGTATAAAGGTTTGTCGGCGCAGTTCACGTGTATTTTCGCATAAAAGTAAAATACTTTGAGTAAAATCAGCATCACTTCGCCCTAGGGAAGAACGCCCTTTAAAACTGAACTCTTTGAAATCCCTGGTTCGAGGGATGTACTTAAATGTGCATGTAAAATTTACATGCTGGTTATTATTTCGAAAGTACAGAAGAATACATTTAATTGTTTTTAGATGTAGATTATATAATACATTTTATTTAGTTGAAAACTATACACAAATTATATACAAAGTAAGATATAAATGAATCATTTTTGATACACTATAAATTGTAAACGTTTCAAAATAAACACGTTTTGATATTAAACACTGGGAAAACATGATAGACTATTAAACACGAAATTGATAAGAAATCTTTATATCTAAAACAGAAAAATGTCAATTAATTCCATATCACTAAGCTAAAAAAATAAGTTAGAAACAAGAAATTTGATCGTAACTAAAACTTGAAGTTTTTTAGGTTTAAAGAAGCTTGTTAGAAATGTTAGATTTTACACCTAATGCCGGAAGGGATGAGGGGTACTTGCCATACATCTGCAAATTAGGCTTAGAAAAATTCGACATTCGCAACATCCACACACGTACCTTCGGGCAGAGTTTCTTTGCCTTCCACACATCTGTAAATTAGGCTTAGAAAAATTCGACATTCACCACATCCACACGTACGAGCAGAGTTTCTTTGCCTTCCACACATCTGTAAATTACGCTTAGAAAAATTCGACATTCGCCACATCCACACGTACGGGCAGAGTTTCTTTGCCTTCCACACATCTGCAAATTAGGCTTAGAAAAATTTGGCATTCGCCACATCCACACGTACCTTCAGGCAGAGTTTCTTTGCCTTCCACACATTGTAAAACAGCTATGCTTTCTTATAATGGCACTTCTGTCGCCTTTTTTTTTGACATATTTATGAAGCAGAATCAAAATCTGTTAGCTTAACCCAAGTTAATTATTTATCAAGGTATAAATGATTCAACAGGGACAACAAGTTACTGTTACATTGTTGGCATCGTGTTAAACCCTGGAACCAGTTTTTGTCTTCCTATTTTCAGTGTATATAGTATCTTGACAAACCCGCGTTAGGAAAACACCTGCAGTTTATCCCTTGCTAAAGGTACACATTTGCTGTGTCAGAATTGCAAAAGACTTTTCTCCGCAAACTCCTTTGACTGTACGGCAAATAACGTAAGACTTGTTGGTTTGAATAGCAGACTTCTTTGACTGTACGGCAAATAACGTAAGGCTTGTTGGTTTGAATAGCAGACTTCTTTGACTGTACGGCAAATAACGTAAGACTTGTTGGTTTGAATAGCAGACTTCTTTGACTTTACAGCAAATTACTTAAGGCTTGTTGATTTGAACAGCAGACTTCTTTGGCTGTACGACAAGTAACTTACGCCTTGTTGATTTGAAAAGCAGACTTCTTTGACTGTTCGGCAAGTAACTTAAGACTTGTTGATTTGAACAGCAAACTTCTTTGACTGTACGATAAGTAACTTATGGCTTGTTGATTTGAAAAGCAGACTTCTTTGACTGTACGGCAAGTAACTTAAGGCTTGTTGATTTGAACAGCAAACTTCTTTGACTGTACGACAAGTAACTTAAGGCTTATTGATTTGAATAGCAGACTTCTTTGACTGTACGGCAAGTAACGTAAGGGTTGTTGGTTTGAATAGCTATACCTAGATATGGTTCAATTGGTTCGTAACAATATTCAAAATCTTGAAGGGTATAGAACTTCAGTTAGTCTTAGAATATATATCTACAGAGTTTATTCTGCTTATATTCTAAAAACTCTATGTTTAGTTTATTCTGCTTAGAAATGTTCACGAACTCATATAACTATGTGATGTTTGTTTCGCCATTTTCTGTATTTAGTTTATTCTGCTTAACCGTAGATATATATTCTAAAAACTCTATGTTAGTTTATTCTGCTTATATTCTAAAACTCCATGTTTAGTTTATTCTGTTTATATTCTAAAACTCTATTTTTAGTTTATTCTGCTTATATTCTAAAACTCTATGTTTAGTTTATTCTGCTTATATTCTAAAACTCTGTGTTTAGTTTATTCTGCTTATATTCTAAAACTCCATGTTTAGTTTATTCTGCTTATATTCTAAAACTCTATGTTTAGTTTATTCTGCTTATATTCTAAAACTCTATCGTTGTATCGGTCTACACGCGTATTTTGAGTATTCTGTTTAAAACAAATTCAGTTTAAGTAATTAAAGAACGACTTAAAGATAAAAAGAATGTTTAACAAAAATTGAGATTAATGTGATTTCAACCTTGATCAGAGGTATTTAAACTTAAATCTTTAGGGAATTTAGACAAACTTAAGTAACGCTGTATTCCACAGACGATGATGTTTGAAGAAGTCCCATATTATTCACTAAGAGCTCATTAAACGAATATGCTACACTAAATACTGTAACTATAAACACAACAATTTTAGTATCATCGGCGTCATTTAGTGCAGAATTAAAGCGGATAACTTCACATGAGGATTTCTTGGAAGTTAACAAGTAATTACCGAGCTTGTGTTGATTTAATTAGAAACTTCCTGTTTTATTCTACACTAATTATACGATAAGATGCACAAACTGCTTTTACATATGCATGCGTAAGCGACTGGCGGAACAGTCATGCTCGCTCATATCGAACAATCAGGATATAAGGCGGAACCGACTAGAAGTCCTTGCTTGTATTAATTATATCGTATCTACGGTACATGATGATAACCAAAATAAGGGAACAAACCATCATGCGTCTGATAAGTGTCGAGTTGGTCTTCTCGAGAACCCATGCAAGATTTAAACCCTGGATTCATTTATGGAAATCGTACACAATATTTATTATAATATATGTATGAATATTCCCACATGCTAACTAGTAAGCCTCAGCTTGCGAATTACAACCAATAAAATGCCAGATTCACGAATTAATGAAAAACGTGAAACTGTGACGAGTATGATGCAGAATGTCAACTATAAAGTTGAACAGACAGACAAGTTTTAAGCGTGCAACTTCCTTAACTCTCACGAGTGAAACAAAAAAGTTACAGTTCAGTCGAAAAAAGTTGAAAGTCACCAATAAAAAAAAGTTACAGTGCAGTCGAAAAAAAACAATCTTCCATATTTCTACGAGAAAAAATATTTTTTGAAACAGTTAACAACATTTAGCTTACATACTTTTATTTCCATTATATTGATGATATAATTTCAATTAATAATTTAAATTTTGATCCTTCTAAAAGCTGTTCCACTAAACTTACATTAAAACGAAGTATCAAATATTCAGTTAAATTATTTCTGAAAAAGAAAGAGAACGATTAGCCATTTTTGAATAAATGAGAATTTAATTTCCCTATCTTTGGCCCCCAGTGGCACAGCGGTATGTCTGCGGACTTACAACGCTAGAATCCGGGTTTCGATACCCGTGGTGGGCAGAGTCCAGATAGCCCATTGTGTAGCTTTGTGCCTAATTACAAACAAGCAAACAAACCCTATCTTGTAATGGCTGGAGACGGCTTGAATGGGTAATGAAGAAAAACTTTAATATAAGTTTAACATAACAGCAAATGTACAACGTTTCGACAAG
>NW_013667249.1:195235-200423 GCF_000517525.1 Limulus polyphemus | reverse complement strand
GTCGAAACGTTGTACATTTGCTGTTATGTTAAACTTATATTAAAGTTTTCTTCATTACCCATTCAAGCCGTCTCTAGCCATTATTTGTCTCAAAGTGGGTTCCTCGTCACCGAATTTGAAACCCTATCTTGGTTTCCCTCCCCATATAGTGTAGTTCTCTTCGTTCCTCTTGAAGGAATGGTCATTTAGAAACTAAAATAAAAGTATACATGTATATCTGTATGTAATAATTATACTCTGTTTATAGATAATGTTCAATTATTAACAGATGAATTAATTTCTGATGCCAATAAAACCTGGAAAATTATTAACATTTCAAACTCTTTTGTTATAAATGTTAGAACCTATTAAACAGTAAATCCTTTACAAATGTTAAGAATACTTTAATTTTTATGTATGATCCCTGGGGGAATGCTAGTATTTCAATTCATCCATCCATCCATCCATTCATCTGACTTGGTAGTTCTTTTAGGATTAGTAGAAAACCTGGGGGTGTTCAGAAATTAATGTTATTTCTCTTTGCCCCCTTTCCTGGCTTACGATAATTTTAGCGGATGCTAGACCACCGTGACCCGTTGGGTCACCAACTATTCACAGGTTATGAAGAATTCAAGCTAATTTCAATATTGCACCAAAATGAAGGTTTATTTTGAGATAATTTAATTAAATATTTCAATCCATTCGTGTTATTCATAATTCAAGAAAATATATTTTATTGTTGATCGGGAGTAAAAGGAAAGACCATCTCATTTTTCAAAAAAGTGAAGTAAGAAGTTTCGTAAAGTGCGCGAACGGTAGGTAGTGTGATGTAAAATTACTCATGTCAGAAATTTTCATAAAAGTAACCCGAATAACGGCGCTAACTCGGTAACACGTAGCCCGATTTTAATGAAACTTCTTTTATTCTGTTTCTATTCTCATTTCAGGGTATAATATTTTACAAATATGCGCTATTATGTGCCGTTTTTGCTGTAGTTAATTGCAGACAAGCAAACAAACCACCAAACAATCTCAGATATAGATAGATTATTCAAGATCTTGTTTTTGTCATCTTACGCCTTTTAATGAAGATGGGAACATTGACAGGGAAATAATATAATAGCCAATACTGGGCGAGAGGTTTTCGTTTATAAAATTTTGTTGCTGTTCTCGACTTGATCTTTATTTTATTACCTCGTCTCCATAGTTATTATTTGCAAATAGTTATTATTTCTATTCTCATATTGTGCGCCATTTTTGCTGTATTTAATTACAGACAAACAATCTCAGAGTTTTAGTAGTATATAGTGGTTTCTCTGAACTGTTGATTTTTCGTGGTTCAAGCGTAAGGGAAAGCCGTGAATAAGATTGAAAGAGCGGTTGCTTTATTGATGATGATTTGAAGAGTCGTAGATTGGAGCTTCAAGTCTGACGATTGATCAGCTAATCACGATTTAATTTTACCGTTTGTTTTCTGACAACTTCACTATGCAGGAACTTCAAGCAGCTGAACATGTCTCAACAAGTCCGGTTTATAGTTGAATGATGTTGTTAGGGAGGAAGATGGTTAGCTCTTCTTTTCTTGTAATAATAGCCTATGGGTGGACATAGTGTTTTTCAACTGTACAAATTAAGGGTGTTTTTTATTAACAAATATTTATATCATGGTTCTATCATTAACTTCTTTTTAATCACATTAAATTAGCGTTTTTATGGGTAATTACAATACCCACAAATTTCTGCGGACGATAAGTGATACTGGGGTTCTGGAACGTTGAAGATTCTACCTCCCAAATCCTGGCCCCTATTTAACTTTCCGTGCTTGTTGTTTTGTTGTTCATCTGCTTTTATAGATTATGTCTGATAGAGAGGATAACCCCTACAACTTTGATAGCTTTTATCGCATATATTTTTCGTACAAAAAGTATACCTTTTTTATACTTTCTAGATATATTATATAATATTAAGTTATCTTGTTTCATGTCTTTGTTACTAGCGCAATAATGAATCAAATTCGCAAATTTTTGTATGGATTTGGTTTCTGTTTTTTGCTAATCACTCTAATACTTAGATTTTTGTTGTGAAAAGTGTATTCAACATTTGTTTCAAATTTCGCTGATAAAAGTAAAATCCGCCCCCCCCAGTGGCATGTCTGCGGACTTATACTGCTAAAAACCGGGTTTCGATACCCATGGTGGGCAGAGCACAGATAGCCCTTTGTGTAGCTTTGTGCTTAATAACAAACAACAACAACAAGTAAAATTGTGTGTTTTATATATATTTTTTACATCACTGTTATACAGTATATACTTTGATGTAAACAGATTATTTTATATATGTATAATACATACAATGGGCTTTCTGCGCTCTGTCCAAGATTTAGTGTTGTAAGTCCATAAACTTAATGCTGACCCACCGGGAAACATATATATATATATTAGACTTCAATCTTCTTCGTTATACAAAAGTAGGACAGTCATTTCGTCTCTCCCCCGATGGCTTAGCGGTATATCTGAGGGCTTATAATATTAAAAATTGGGTTTCGCTACCCCCCGATTGGCAGAGCGTGGATACTCCTTTGTGTATAGTTACGCTTAAGAACAAAGCGAACAGTTGTGTGTGAGTAGTTGTGTTTATAGTGTCCTAGCATGGAAATGGAGAATGCTGGAACTTTGGAAAGTTTGGGTTGATTTGTTTTGAATTTTGCGCAAAGCTACACTAGGGCTATCTGCGCTAGGCGTTAAAATTTAGCAGTAAAAGACTAGAGGGAAGGCAGCTAGTCAACACCACCCACCGCCACCTCTTGAACTTCTCGTTTACCAATGCATAGTTGTATTGGCCGTCACATTATAGTGCCCCTACGGTTGAAAGGGCGAGCATGTTTGGTGGGACGGGGATTCGAACCAATAAATGATTTGGGAGAATGAAATGTGACCAAAAATTACGCACATGCGCATTTATATCAAGATACGGATGTGGATATAAGGTTCATTCTAGTTGAATAAACTTTTCAGTGATGCTTTTCTTTTCGGACTTTAGGTATTTCCATATTTAGGAGGGGGTGTTTTAAGGCAAAGCCAAATTGAGCTATCTGCTGTGTCCACCTGAGGACTCGAACCCCGAATTTTAGCGTTGTAACTCCGTTAACTTACCGCTGTCCCATTGGATAATATTTTCATATTTAAGTGCAAGGTTTGAAACTAGCATTACTGTTTTTTTCTGGTTCAGTTCTGAATGGCGAACATATTATTTTGGCGGGAATGACTTTTTTCAAACTTAACTCACTCAACAAATTATGTGTCGAAATAGTCTTGCTCGTAGCATTTATAATTTAAATACATCATTTCTCCCATAGAATAATTGCTAAAGTGGCTAAAATACCCCGAATATAATTGCGAAGCTAGAGATAACCAAATGACAAGTCACAATTTTTACGTTACCTAAAGCTACATAGACTTTCTTTCTGAAGTTGTATGTTTTATAAACCTTAATAGTAGAATGCTTGAAATGACTGTCCGAAGCCTAGCACGCTAGACGCTCTATCTTGTCGTTCGGTTCAAAGAGCGGACACAGCTCGTGTGGTGACAGGTGTTCCTGGCTGCTTGCACTCTCTTTAGTTAGTGGAATGTGGTTCACGCTAGAAATTCCCAATTTCTGAACGTTTTAAGTATGTTGAAAACCATTATTTTGTTATATGCAGTCATCTTAGTAGACATTCAAAGCTATCGTGAATTTGCAATGAATACACTGTTTGTTGGTAATTAAGCGCCAAAACTACACAATGGGCTGTTAGTGCTCTAGCGTTGGAACTCTGCAGACATACCGCTGTGCCACTGAGGGGGGCACAATAACTACATAGGAAGTTGCAGGTAATTATCAAGATTTAGTGTGGGTAAAATAAACATTTTTCTCCTTATTCACATAAAATGTAGCCAGTTTCTGTAACTAGCACAAATCAACTTTTGAAGTTGAAAAACGAAGTCATAAATTCTCTGTTCTTCTTATATACACAAACTGGTTTTAATAAAGATGTGCTTACTATAGTGAGTCTTTAGCGGGACTGAAATCTGCGCGCCAACATTGATACGCTATAAAGCTATACTGATTAGGCCAACTCGCTACGAGAACACTGATAATCTAAGTGCTATATCAATCAGACACATCCGGCGTGGCAACACGAAGTGTTATCCATACAGATCACACTAAAACTCAGCTCAGTAACACTGGTGCGCTAAATTCTGTACTAGAGCGTCAAATGCTGTACTGACCAGACAATTAAGTAATGAAGGCATTTGTATAAAATGACACATTAACACTTCGAGTGTTAAAAACATGTTGGTGTTTTTTTTTTACATACAGTGTTTCTGAAGGTGGAATCGCACTCTAGGGGAGCAAATATTTCAATGAAATATTTAACCCAGTATTAAACTCGCCTCTTGGCCGTACAAATCACTTTGTTTGGTTTTCTAATATCAGTTGGAAAAATCAGTTTAAAGTAGCTCCAGATGTTAGCTAAAATCAAATAATAATAGGAAGTTATGGGTTACGAAAAAGAAAAAAACTTCCAGAGTAATTGGAAAATGCTTGATTATAGAAAAAAAATTCCCCATTACTATTGATGTGCCTATTCCTTGAAACTTTGCAACAGGTGGTTGTTAGGCTAAGTCATCTATTTAGTAAACAGGCACTTTGAAGCTTGTGCACGAGCAGGGACCCGTGGCACGGGCACGAGATTATACGCTACAAACACTCATCATTCTAGACACAAAGGCTGGTTTTAAGGGCCGTAATGAGTAGTTCTTCAATGGTAGCAGTCTGCCAGAAAAGAAGGCCCAACCCTTTAATTTACTATAGTTCTAACCCTCAGCGCTTCTTACAAGTAAACGTAGCTTTTGATATTCGTGTTCCCTATTTCTTATCCCGCTGTGAAAGGACAGAAAACAAACAATAATAAACCCTAACGCTTTCAACATGATCTGTTCAGGAGTAAAGAACTATTATTTATGGTTAAAATAATACAAATAATGATAATGTACCAAAGCATTGTTAACCTTATCACATTGTTGAATGTAGTAATAATATTACACATAGTTTGATAGTACATATATTCTATTCTGAAGCCCCCCAGCGGCACAGCGGTATGTCTGCTGTCTTTCGACGCTAGCCACCGGGTTTCGATACCCGTGGTGGGCAGAGCACAGATAGCCCA
>NW_013667249.1:184756-194523 GCF_000517525.1 Limulus polyphemus | reverse complement strand
CTGTTCAATGAATTACGTGGCTTAGAATAGATACGAATGTTTATAATTTAATTCACAAAACTTATACGAATTCTAAGAACCCATGAGTGGAAGTAAACGAGAATATAACATGTCTGCCATATCGAGTGTCGACGAGGCCTTTCTACCAATACCAAGACTCATCACACCAGGATTCTAGATGCTGTACATACGTATCATCAAGTTTCATGAACAACGACTGTTATGGTGTAAACCAGATTAAACAAGTGAATTGTGATTATTATCAATTTTATTTGAGCCATTTAGAGATTAGATTTTCAATGTAATAATTAATGACACAACATTATTAATTATATTTTTATTTTAACTCTGACTGTTTATTTATATTTATTATTATCTTATTTTTTAATTAACTTTATCGTCATTCACAAGTAGTGGCGAATAAACATATATAATATGTCTATAGTTGTAAACTGTTTCGATTTAGTGAATGTAGTACATATTATCTGGTTAATATACTATGTATTATTATATTCTCTTTTCTTTACTTTCACTCAAAAAGTTCTTACAATTTCTTGTTTGTGTAATATTAAAGTAAATAAATCTGATCTTTAACATTACTTCAGTCATAATAATTATGACGTGTTTGTCTTATAAAGTATATCATATCATATTATAGACATTTCTGATTGTGATTCTCTGAATCAGTTAATAAATCCTATATATTAGTAACAGAAGAACACTTTTATTTATTTCAGCGACGTTGTGACCAGTTTCTGCAACTGTAATGTCTATACCCTATTTGGAAGACAGATATTTAGTATAAATAATGAAAAGCTTCTAAGGTCTACGGTAACCATATACAGAAACGATAACATTGAGTAGAGAACATTCTCGAACGTTAAGAAGGATCAGGCAAAAATGTCGCAAGTACTAAATGCTCTCTGTTCAAGAACAAAACTCACAAACTGAAGTAAACACATCGTGTCTGTAGGGCATTACAGTCACGCTTCAGACGCAAGTACCCGGATGTTCGTGGGACGCCAAAAGAAAGTGGCTCCTCATGCTATTACCAGTTGTGATGTGTATGTTTGCTATCTTATCAAGGTTACTTTTTCTACAAGTTTACCATTAAATCACTAGCTGATAATTTGCAAATGTCACTTGATTGCAATTATTTGTATTAAAACAGATTACTTTTCTAGTCCTATTCTTAATCCGCTACGTTACATTAACTTCACACAATCGCATGGAATTACAACTGTCGCTGACAATATTAATCCAACTGAATTGTACAATAGTTCCACAAACCCTCTCATTTCACAAACATTTTATTGAGATCTTTTTTTTTGAATAAACAATGAAATAATTAAATTTTATATAGTCCAACAAATTTTTCTCGAATAATTCTGCAGTATTTTCTTTAACTTCTTATAATCTTGAGTTGGAGATAGATCCTGGGTTCATCATTTAAAAAACAACCTCAATATCTTTTACGTACCAAACTTTAAATGTATATAGTTACAAAAAAGAAAAGAAAAAGAAGAAGCATGTATTCATATCATAGGACAACATAATACATTTAAGAAACTAATATCAAAATAATTTAGGTATATATATATAAATACTTCATATTATTGTCAACGCTAGAAACGTGGTGGGCAGAGCACAGATAGCCCATTGTGTAGCTTTGTGCTTAACTTCAAACAAACAAACAAATCTATTCTGAAATCCTACTAATTTGTACGTCAAATCTTAACAACAGTAGTTTAATATTTGCTGGGTATCCTGATAGTCGTTGGACTTTTTACTTTCTTCAGTTAAAAAAAAAGCTTCCGAATATATGAAAAGATTAAAGTAGTTTACACTGAAATCTCACTTAAGTTGGAGGATTTACCTTTTACTTCTTTTTCGTTTTTTTTTTATTATATAATGTTTCATTCATCGCTAATTATGATTTTCTTCTACTCTACGTATTGAAATGTGAATTTCCACCATAATTAAGATTAAGGGTTCTCTGATAATTAGTTGAAAACTGTATTTATGGTTAATATAGAGTCTCTGTAGCCCAGCCTTATCATTGATAAAAAAAGGTTACCATAATATAATCTATATGTCTTTACGATGTGACATTTGATGTCAAGGGATATGATTTATGTACAGTTTTCTTCAGTTTCAAACACTAAACTTTCTATAATGGCAAAAATCAACGTATTAGTCAGAGCTAGGATAGTACTATATTTTTTTAACCGAAATTTACTGACTTAAACTACTGAAGAGCTACAAAACCATTATGTGAACCATACTTTGACAAAAGTTTATATGTATGCCTGTCCGCTTATAATTGTTTAATTAGTGAACCGATTATTACCAAACCTGATACGTATCTTAGTGTCTCCCGAGGAGAGACATAAGAGAGAAGGGGTTCGAATCTCACTTTCTTTTGTTACCCGCTGATGCCCCTGTGTCTTCTGAGTGCGTTGACCGGGTATGCCAGCTAGTATTATAACATATGAAAATAATGTAGTAGAAATAGCTTTATTTCAGTTTAGAATTAACTCGAAAAAGAAAGGTACCGCGAAGTTTCCCTTTAAGAACTCTCTCTAACAGGATCGCGTTATGATTAGTTCTAATAAAAATAAAAGTTTTTTATTCAATTAAGAAAATGATATATATACACACAATAATTTCTTTAATTCAAAATGTCTCTTTCATTTTTGATACAACATTGGTATTATTAAACTCAAAACATCGCGAATGTACATAATATATTTTCTAATAAATGTCATATCGAATATTTGATAGAACGAGCCTAAAATATTAATTCTAAAACAACTTACAATATACATAAAACAGACAGCTCTTGTGCAAAAAAAAATTTATAAATGAATATGATCAATCGAGACATCAACGTTTTAGAAAAAATGTTGATGTCTCGTTTGATTAATGTTATTTAAATCTTACAACATGTTATATCGCTATATGTGCCTAAAAGTTTAACATTTATATGATCTACTGCTACTTGAGTATATACAATGGTATTTTAAGAAAGAGATCACTTGTATGATTCTAATGGAAGGTTGAGAATGATTGGCATTCATAACGCGGTCCTGTTATGGATATTCCTGTACGTCGATTTAACTTTGTATTCGTAGTCAAGAATGTATCACTGAAGGTAAAATCTACTGAAGTTGTGTTGTTTTTTAAGTTTTAAATATAATAAACATGTTTCTAAGTGTCGTATCTAGTATATTGTGAATTATTCCAAATATAGAGCAAATATACTAACATTAAAAAAAATATGATTTTGAATACACATACTAAATATTTATAATTTTTCACTGGATTTTGAGCTTTCGGGATTTAATAAAAAATCAATAGTAGAAAAAAAAAGTTGTTGTTTTATATTTACATCATACTGTTTACTTTTACGTTAAACCCGTTTTGAAAGAAAATTCAGTCTTAGATATGTTTTGTTTAATATTATGATGGCATGGTCGAACCATTGTGAAACCGCTTCATTTGAATATATTTTAAAGATTTTTGTTGTTGGTGGTTTTTGTCGAGCTTTAAGACTTAAAAACTGTAAGCTGTATGTAACATATATGTATATAGTGTTTGTGTTTGTTTAAGATAAACAACAGGTTAATTCGTAAAGGAAAGAAAAATATCTGGTCATCGTTTTATTTGACCAAATAGTTAAACATATTGGTCTTTCGCCACAACAAATCTAACCAACTCGTTGGATTTCTTAGATTTGATCATGCTATATCTGCTATTGAATAGACCATATAACTGTTTCACAACTGACGAACAACTACATACTGTATCTTTGTTAAAAGTTTAGGTGGCTAACGTTTTATTAATGGCGATCCTCAACATGATAAATACACGTTGTTTTCAGAGTTCACTGATGATCGATGGGATAAATTTATTACGAAACATTCTAGAAATCATAATTTGTTTTTTTCATTCTTATAAGCAGTCTATATTTTTTATAATCGGCTTATAGGCTCGTTTTGAAATACATACGGGTCTTTCGCAAATTTAGGGATAGATCTTTTTACAAAGTGAATGATTTAAAAGGTAGAGTACAGTCTTTAAAAAAAAAAACAATACCCTTCAGCTCCTCTTTTATGTGATGAGCTACCCTTGCTAATATACACACTTCATTAGGATCTACGTACTCTTTCAGACTTGGAACTGACATGAGTTGCAGATGCAAGTTAAATTGATACCTGCAGCACCATGGGTGACTAAAACTAGCGTATTTGTAGTGACTCTAACATACATGGGGAAACACAAAGATATTTTAGCGATCAAAAAGCGTATGATATTGGAGTACACCTAGTAAGTGTCACAATGACCAGAATAATCCTGCTGCTCCAAGACATTGGTCATTCGAGTTTATTAGGCATGGCAAGAAGTGAATAAAATACATGCTGCAAGGGGAAATTGTGATCGTAGTGACAAAAATAGAAGTAGGGAGGTTAAACAGGATGTTAAAGTCCAACCGTCATTAAACAATAGATTAACTGCAAGAGGCATTCAATGCAGGACAATCTACAATTAACTCCAGCTGTACCTTGCGAAAAATGTTGCAACGGGATCGTAGTAGACTATTGCATAAAGCAATTATCTCGGTTTCCAGCAAGAAAAAGCACCTCAATTTCTATAGGGAACACAGACGTTGGACAATTGAGGACTGGTAAACAGTGACTTTGTCCGACGAATCCCGTTTTTGTTTTCTACACAGATGGGGAAAACAAAATTAGAGAAGTCTTCACGAATCACTTTACTTCTCTTGTGTGATCCCAACTGTCCAGGCCTCTGTTGGTGGAATTGCGGTTTGGATCATGTTTTCCTGATACATCCTGAGCTCTTTCAAGAATTGGAGAGGATGCAACAGTTCACCTGACTATTTCTGGTAAAGTTCATCCAGCGATGCTTCAGTGTAGTTTGATGGAGATGGCTACTTCCATCATGACAGTGCTTCCATCCACCTTGCTTAACTCGAGCGTGCACGGTGTTAGGAGCATGACTATGACCTTAGCCACCTCCCATGATCACCACAATGCAATTGAGCATCTGTGGGACAATTGCGAAAGATTCATTCGCCATCATGATCCTCTGCCTATCTTGCTCCGTGAATTGCATACAATATTGATCATTGAATGGGGGAGGGGGGAGTCTCCCACTACACCTTTCAGCACCTTATGGATTCTATGTCACGACGTATCATCATGACTGACATTCAGGGAAAAGATGTACCAACCTGGTACTGGTATAGATCCTAATAATGTGATCATTCCGTGCATATGTATCATAATAATTAGATATTTACCAACGTCTTTAAGTACGTAATATTCATCAATTTGTTTTAAATGTTTCGTCCATCTGTGCATAGCCGTCTCTAGTCTTGAACTGATTGGCTAGATTTAGCCATCAGAACCCATCTTTATTTCTAGGGCTACTCTTACCTGACCATATAGTTGGATTTGAACGTCAATATTATAGCTTACTGATGGTCCCAAAGAATCGAGCACCTTTTGTAACGGGTTGCGAATCAGGAACTCTCGGATTTACAGTCCAGAACTCTAAGCACTAAGCAACATGTTTAACTGTATGTACTGTTGTGTCCTCCTTAGAAAGATAAAGGCTTAAATTTGATCTTAAGAAAATGTAGTTTTGCGTGTCCTGTATGTCCTAAAATTGACTCTTTAAAACTGTTTAAGTACCAGTAGGTTTTGAACTCTACCAGATAGGATGACATCGCACTCCCACCCCCGGTCGTGACGTAGTGATTAGCGTATGGAGCTGTAAGTCGGAAAGCTCAAGTTTCGAGTCGCCATATGTTGTTGAGCACCAGCCAGCCTAATGATCCCTGGTGTTGGGCGAAAGATCTCGTCGGCAATGGATATAACATTTCGTTGACATATTGTAATACATTCTTCTTTACTTTCACTCCTAAGCTCTTAGAAACACACTTTCAGCTATGGGAGCAACATAACCGTAAGCCAGTCCTACCTGGATAAAAGTAGCCTTGTAAGCGATGGGTACTGTTAACTGGTTGCCCTTCTTCTGATGAACAGTTTTGAATTAAGAATGGCTATTCCTGAACTTTGGGATCTCTGAACTTACCGTTTAACCTATGTATTGCATAAGAAGGTGTCATTCAAGATTTAATTATCATACCCACTACTACGTGTTGTTGAGGCGAGTGAAAAATTTGTTGGTATTACACGCTCTTATACTCTTATAACTTTGGTGTGAATAAAAGTAAACAAATTGTCAGTAAAAACACTACCAGCTGGTTGTTGTGAATAAAAGTAAACAAATTGTCAGTAAAAACACTACCAGCTGGTTGTTGTGAATAAAAGTAAACAAATTGTCAGTAAAAACACTGCCAGCTGTTTGTTGTGAATAAAAGTAAACAAATTGTCAGTAAAAACACTGCCAGCTGTTTGTTGTGAATAAAAGTAAACATATTGTCAGTAAAAACACTGCCAGCTGTTTGTTGTGAATAAAAGTGAACGATTTGTTAGTGTTAACACTGCCAGCTGTTTGTTGTGAATAAGAGTGAACGATTTGTTAGTGTTAACACTGCCAGCTGTTTGTTGTAAATAAGAGTGAACGATTTGTTAGTGTTAACGCTGCCAGCTGTTTGTTGTAAATAAGAGTGAATGATTTGTTTGGGTTAACACTGCCAACTGTTTGTTGTGAATAAAAGTGAACGATTTGTTAGTGTTAATACTATCAGCTGTATGTTGTGAATAAGAGTGAATGATTTGTTAGTGTTAATACTGTTTGTTGTAAATAAGAGTGAATGATTTGTTAATGTTAATATCGTTTGTTGTAAATAAGAGTGAATGATTTGTTAGTGTTAATACTGTTTGTTGTAAATAAGAGTGAATGATTTGTTAGTGTTAATACTGTTTGTTGTGAATAAAAGAAAAAACTGTTTATTCTTGTTTTGTTGGTTAACTAACGGGTAAATTTAAGGGAACCTTGAATGTTATAAATGAAAAATGGTTAATTAACGAATACATTTAAGGGGCCTTAAACCTTGAATAGTATAAATGAAAAATGGTTAAGTAACGAGTACATTTAAGGGAACTCAAACCTTGAATAGTATAAATGAAAAATGGTTAACTAACGAGTACATTTAAAGGCCTCAAACCTTGAATAGTATAAATGAAAAATGGTTAACTAACGAGTACATTCAAGGGGCCTCAAACGTTGAATAGTATACATGGAAAATGGTTAACTAACGAGTACATTTAAGGGGCCTCAAACCTTGAATAGTATACATGAAAAATGGTTAACTAATCGAGTACATTTAAGGGGCCTCAAACCTTGAATAGTATAAATGAAAAATACAAAATATCGTTCTGTATACGTGCTTAGTAGCTTGATTACACATTTTAGGACAGTGGGAAAAAGTAAAATTATTTGCTGATATAATTCTAGAAACGGCTTATAAATTTTTCATAAATAACCTTATAAATAGTCCTTCTTGTTCTTAAGACGGCGTCTACTTCGGGAGCCGACAAAAAAAAAATTATCCAGGAATAATTTTCCTAGAAAAAGTGATTTTATTGCATTGATCCTTAGGGTTTGAGGGGACTCAAGATACAGCACCTATCATTTTTTTTCCAAACTCCAATCCTCTAAGCCTAAGAAAGGAGGTTAATATTGCATTACAAACTGCTATGTAGATGCCGTATGTTATACACAACATTTAGGTCAGATGAAACTAAGAAATTGAATCCGTGCTGCGTAGTTTAAGGTAACAAAAAAGAAACAACGTTGAGAGTAATGTAAAACAGAAAACTTAATATATCTCATTGTTTTGTGTCCACTTTGTTACGAATTACATAAGTATAAATACATTTTGAGAAATTAATTGCCTACTATAGGGTAAATACAAATCCTAGCTCGCGTTTCCTATACTTATTCCGAACGTTGGGTTAAGAATTATACTTAAAACTGATATATTATCGGAGACTAAAGCTTGTTGTGCATGTAAAGGATCTAAACGGAAGGACACTAAAGTTTGTTGTGCATGTAAAGGATCTAAATAGGAAACTTTATTTCAAAAGATCAAAAGATGTGATATATGTCATCTAATGATCACGTAAATGGAATTCTACAGAAGCATTCTTTAACGTTAGTTGAAACATAAATACAAATCTTGAAGCTCCTGGTTTTTAATTGAATTTGTTGTAAATATACAAACATACTTACTGATAAAAATAAAATAAAGCAAGTGGACTTGTTGACGCTGTAAGGATGAAAAACTTTGATCTTTGCGAGATGAAAGGAATCAATTTTGGTGTTGGAGAAGCAAGCGGTCCCAATAAGCTAAATCTTTGCTTTTCCAAAGCACATAGGGCAGGTGCTTTAAAACTCCGGTTTCAAGTGCTTCACAAGCGAATGAGAATTATGACTCATCCCCCCCCCGGCACCATTAAGTTCAAATGGGGGGATAACCCTTTAATTTCTTGTTTGTTGAATATAACTTAAAGCTATTGGATGGCTATCGGGGTTAGCCGTCCTTAATTTAGAAGTGGTAGACTAGAGGAAAAAACAGCTGGTCAATTCCACCCATCACTAACTCTTGGGCTATCCTTACCAAAAATAAAAATGATTGACCTATGCTTATTCAGAACGTTACATACCCCCCCCCCCATGGCTGAATTGGGCGAGTATACTCAGTGACTGGATTTGAACCCGCGACTCGTAGGTTGCAAGACGAGCACCTTAACCATCAGGCCTCCTATAATTCTTCTTAGATAGAATAGTATAAAAAATTAGTATAAAAAGTTTCAATCTGCTCGGCCCCTTATGCGCATTGAAACCCCTGATACAAGAGTTCAGATATAGACGTCACAAACTTTGAACTACTGACCAATGTGAAGCCAACAACATTCTCCGCCACAAGGGCTTTAACTGGCTTTTGAACCAAAAAATCGGGCTGGTTGTCACTTCTAAAACGCGATCACAGTTGAAAGCACGAAGCGTGTTCCGTGCTCAGTGAAATCACGCCTCGAACCCAAGGCATCTCAATATAAAGCCCGGCATGTTAACCACTAAGCCACGCTCGGCTCTTACGGAGGAAATTCCTGGAATAAATGAAAAGTTAAAAAAGAAACTTAACAATTGGCAAGAACAGTAACATC
The DNA here is from genome assembly GCF_000517525.1 of Limulus polyphemus. Lineage (NCBI taxonomy): Eukaryota > Metazoa > Arthropoda > Merostomata > Xiphosura > Limulidae > Limulus > Limulus polyphemus. The sequence continues at coordinate 185,362 of NW_013667249.1, read as the reverse complement.
GAGCAGTTGTTCTATAAAAAAATACTAGAAAAAAATGCGCTAAAATGGAAGCTAAATGTTTTGTTCTAAAAGAAGTGAACGTAGTCAGCTCCATTAGGCTTAGGAGTAAAGTATAAAAAAAAGTTTCATGTTGAAATCAGATACGAAGTAGTCCAATAAAATAGTTGGAGTAATACTGTTGACGTATCATTAATAACTTCCTGCCAACGAGAAAATATGCGTAAGCTTCGAACGGTCAGTTTTATCGAATTTCCTGACCTTAGAAGTCAATATTAATGGACATGTAAAATACACCCACTTCTTCTTCTGTCCGTATAATCCCTCCTTTCTTCCGTTTTGCCAACAGAAATAGGCTTAGATTACCGGCGGAAGTCCTGCAGAGTTTTGGGTATATGCTCCATCTCGTAGGTTATAATCAGAAGCATTAATCAGGCTTTTCGTATAAGCTCATGATTTTTTTATACTTCTAGAAAAAAATAAATCATTATTATCATCAAAATTTTATTTAGGCTTTTCTCGAAAAATAAATCCATAAACATTTGATGATTTTATATTCATGTCCATTCCATTTCGCACCCCCAGTGGCACAGCGGTATATCTGCGGAC
>NW_013667249.1:182072-184423 GCF_000517525.1 Limulus polyphemus | reverse complement strand
TCTGCGGACTTACAACGCTAAAAATCGGGTTTCGATACCCGAGGTTGGCAAAGTACAGATAGTGAGCGCATTGTGTAGCTTTGTGCATAAATTCAAACAAACAAACCATTCAATTTCTAATTAGCAAATATTTTTGTAAATATTATGTTTATTCTTTCGTGCACCACCATCACCCCGTGGCTCAGTCTGAAGGCTTATAACGCTAAAAATCGGGTTTCGATACCCGAGGTTGGCAAAGTACAGATAGTGAGCGCATTGTGTAGCTTTGTGCTTAACAACAACAGCAACAAAAATCTTTCGTTAATATTAAAAACATCATGTAGTATTCGAATCCACGAATTAATTCGAACAAAAACAACATTATTTATTTTTGTTTCATTTTCATGTTGGTGAGTGATTTTTATTCGGTGTCAAGAAGCTCTGACTCCATTGTGTTTATCAGGATAAATCATTACGTAAAATTTCAATTTATAAGTAATAATAATGAATCCTAATTATGAGAAACAGACAAGCCACTAAAAGCATTTGTGACCCTTCTGCTTTAAGTCATTAGATGTGTTTTCGGCCATTATCCCAAGAACACCTGACAAGATTGAGCTTGCTTAACGTATTACTAAGTATCGAAGTAGAATTGTCACATGTAAAGCCTCAAGTACCTTGCCTATTACATTTCATTAATATAGTTATTACTGTTTAAGGAACTTAATGTTATATATTAAATTTGCCTAATACTTTAAACTATATAAACGTACGTCTTATTTAGTAGATGGCAAGTTCCAACTAGATTTCCACAGAATAATGGTACAACATGTGTGTGTATGACATCTCGTGCTACTGGTCAAGTTCTACTTGTTTTAATAAGGTGACTTTACTAAGGTGAGTCTGCTCAGCGGTCAGACTTGAAAGGGGGCTTATGAAGAGAACAAATCAAAGACGACCAGTTCTTAAAAAAAAGAAAGATAAATTAAAGAAAGTTAGAATTTGAGAAAGGTCGGAGATGACGGGTTCAGTTTTAAATCTCTGTGGTGTGATAAATGCTTAGACTTGTATTGGATTGTTTGTTTGATTGTTGAATTCCGCGGAAAGCTACACGAGATCTATCTGCGTTAGCCTAACCCTAATTTTGAAATGATAGGCAACAGGAAATGCAGCTAGCCAACACCATCCACCGCTATCCCTTGGGCTACTCTTTACCAACGAATGATATGATTAACCATCACATTATAACACCCTCACGGCTGAAAAGGCGAACATGTCTGGTGAAAAGATTCGTACCCGCGACCAGAAATTTTGCAAGCAAAGTTCTATAACGACTATATCAATCATGTTAGCTATACTTTGGTCAATGACCAAACTGTGGTAAACTACTGACCCAGCATAACTTTGGGTGGAGTTTAATAAAATTATAAGTTTCAAAGATTAAATGCTTAGGCTTTCGTTGAAGTGTTTAAGTTTATCATGAAGAATGTTATGGAGGTGGTGTTTTTAACCACTGTTTGTTTGTTTGTATGTGTGGGTGCTTGTCAGCAAGATTTCTCGAAAACTGCTGAATGGATTGGGGCGAAAGTTTGTATACGTTTGGACTATGACCCAACTTATAACTGATTAGTTTTTGGAAGGTCAAGGTCATAGCACGGTCACGAAAATAGAAAAAGTCCCTATCTGTTAACATAGGGAGCCGATTTTTCACACATTTTTTGCTCTATAACTCAGTCAAGAATGATCGGATTTTGATGAAACTTGGTGGACATATGTAGAATATTATTCCTCATTGTCCTGCCGAAAACGGTCACGGACATACCGACACATTTTCTTATTTTTTGAGAGCCCTATAGGATCAACGATGCATGGTGGAGATATGCGCTCTACCGATTGTCCCTCTAGTTTATATTTTGTATTAACTGTGTTGATTATATTATTTATATTGAGTCAACGTCCACACTGTCAACTGACCCAGATCACCACCCACCGCCAACTCTTGGGCTACTCTTTTACCAACGAATAGTGGGATCAACCGTCACATTATAACACCCCCACGACTGAAAGGGCGAGCATGTTTGGTGTGACGGGGATTCAAACCCGTGACTCTCAGATTGCGAGTCGAGCGCCCTAACCACCTGGCCATGCCGGTACAAAGTTATGTGTGATTCGTTGAAAGAAAAACCTCAACTCAAAAGTTTGTGTTATTGTTTTAGCTGTCTCTACATAATTTTCTCCAAATTCTATTAAATCTAATGAGCTATGAGAAGTATACGTCATACGGATATAGTATATTTTTAGAGATGCTTGGTCCGTAGAATGGGAAATTTATAATTTCAAAATTAAAAATTCTTTTGTTTTATTGTATTTGT
>NW_013667249.1:176239-181171 GCF_000517525.1 Limulus polyphemus | reverse complement strand
GTCAACATATTGTACTGTAAATTTTATATGTCAACATATTGTACTGTAAATTTTATATGTCAACATATTGTACTGTAATTTTATATGTCAACATATTGTGATTTCATCGATGTAACTGCATACTCTTAGAAGTATGATGTAAAAAATATCTGATTCTTGCGAACTGAAGCTATCACCCATCGATACGCCATTTGTATGTTTAAAGATGTGTGGTTGACATATCCACCGATACGTCATTTGTATGTTTAAAGATGTGTGGTTGGCATATCCACCGATACGTCATTTGTATGTTTAAAGATGTGTGGTTGGCATATCCACCGATACGTCATTTGTATGTTTAAAGATGTGTGGTTGACATATCCACCGATACGTCATTTGTATGTTTAAAGATGTGTGGTTGGCATATCCACCGATACGTCATTTGTATGTTTAAAGATGTGTGGTTGACATATCCACCGATACGTCATTTGTATGTTTAAAGATGTGTGGTTGACATATCCATCGATACGTCATTTGTATGTTTAAAGACGTGTGGTTGACATATCCATCGATACGTCATTTGTATGTTTAAAGATGTGTGGTTGACATATCCACCGATACGTCATTTGTATGTTTAAAGACGTGTGGTTGGCATATCCACCGATACGTCATTTGTATGTTTAAAGACGTGTGGTTGACATATCCACCGATACGCCATGTGTTTGTTTAAAGATGTCCCGGAACGTCTAAGCCTTCCAATAAGTGGATAAAGTCTGTTTAATTAAACCCACCTGATGAATAACAGTCCTCTGCCCAAACTTTCTTTTAAATAACATCTCAAAATTTCAAGTTGAACTCAAGCCAAAACGTGCTGATCGACAATATTAGAAAATTGTAAACCCTCATATAAGTTTATAACAGGCGTTAAAATCCTTCCGAGGAATTACAATACTCCAACTAAACACTCTAAATAACACCTTGAAGTTTGAATTTGAACTATGTCAGACTGTGTTGATTGACAATATTAGTTTGTTTGTTTTTTGTTCCATAACAACAACTGTTATATATCAGAAAGATTTCATTCATACCGTATTGGTAGAGCTTGGTTTTTATCTCTGATCGATCTAAATTCTACAATCATATTTCTTAATCAACACTCTTCCCCATAACTTATTTATTGTTATGGGCATGTGACAGATAGCCCATTATGTAGTTTTGTGCTTAACAAACAAACACACTTTATTTATGGCAATACCTATCGTGTGTGGCCTAGTGGTTAGCGTACCCAAAAATGTGTATTAAAAGGTTCAAAGTTTGCATCCTGTTACCCCAAAAGTAATCCCCGCTCGTTGGGACTATGATATAAGAGTAACGGTCAATTTTCACTATTTGGTTAAAGAAGAGTAGCTTAAAGTTGGCGGTGAGCGTTGTTGACAGACCGTCTTCACTGTAGCTACGCGCAGTAACTCTTATGTAGGCTTACCCAAAATTTCTAAACTAACAAACTAAGCCTAATTATGATTATGCATTCTCTATGTAAATGTCATTTGTAAACGATACAATTATCCACTTTCATGATGAATTTCAAGTTTCAGTGACATTAAACTATTAAATTGATTTTTGTTTGTTTTTAGAATTGACATCTGGCACACAAGTAGGCCTTCTGAAGTCTGTTTTTAATGGACTGTACACTGATACGGCTTTAACGTTCGGCTGCGAACAGCTGAATCAGTCTTGGCGTAGATAATCTGTTACTGTTGCAAATTATATATCTAGAGATAGTCGTCTTCTAATAGCGTGCAATATCCCGTCGTTCGAGCAACTAAATCACTAGTTTGGAAGCGGTTTCACCTTCTGCTGGTAACGTTCATACAGACGTATAGATAATTCACATGAGTCCGCTTCAATTCGCCTGATAGCATCCGGGATACATTCAGACGTCTTCTGAGACGTCTGTCCACGACTTTAGCTCTGACTCACTTCAAAGTACGACTGAGATAAGATTTTATGAACCAGTATATATAGCAAAGGCTGAATAACTAATTATGAATAGTTAACATCACTGACTGACCATCAAATCCCCTAGTTGTATAACAATGAATTTGGAGGGTAATTTTTACCCTGTAATAGCTAAAATGTTCAAAATTTCAATTGTTAGTGTGAACAATATGGTTGATACTTTTCATTGTGATATAGGCCCAGCTGATCTTTCTTTGATTAGCTTGTGTTACCGAGGTGGAGTGGAGTTCTTCGAAATCAGTATAATCCAATAACACACGTTAATCAAAGTGTAGATTGAATTGGACCTCCCTCGAACATAGACTTCGAGATTACATAATTTTCGGAATCCTAAGTTTATTTATTGTATCCTTTAGTTGTTGTGTGTACCAAATCCTGTTTACATGCGAGAAACTTTTATGTTATATTAGCTCTAGGCTTTAGTTTATAATATCAACCATCCTAAATAAGTCCATAAAATCCATCTTATCTAGATCTCTACTTAACAAACTAAACCAATGTATTATGTAAACACGTAACGATGTAACCAATGTAACACTCTTATCATCTAAGTTTGAGGGGGATATCGCTGTTATTAAATATTCATAATATAACTAAACCAATGTATTATGTAAACACGTAACGATGTAACCAATGTAACACTCTTATCACCTAAGTTTGAGGGGGATATCGCTGTTATTAAATATTCATAATATAAGGGGGATATCGCTGTTATTAAATATTCATAATATAACTAAACCTATTTACCTGAGGTGTCGCACATTATTTATCAAGTCTTCTCATATCCCAAAAATACGATCGTAATAGTATGGCAAATGGTTTAAAATTAGATCCAATAAAACTTACAGTTTTAACAGTTTGTGCGAGGTTTAACTATTTAATACTTCAGATCTGTGGGGCCACCTGGTAGTAAAATATAGACTTATTCTCATAACTATATTGCAAGCATTTAGTTATAAATATGCTACAAAATGTACATGCACCGGTTTATCCACTTTTATGTGTGTTTTTTTTTAAAGTTAAGTACATTAATTGATTTTATTGATGAACTATAACCCATTTGTATAAAGTTACCAGACTTTAAGGCAGTAGGCGAAACGTCCTGGAAACGTGTATTGGAATTTATTATGATATTTGATTATCCTAAACTAAATGTGAATATATATATATATATATCAAGTAAGCAGTTGTATAACAACTTGCGCCAAAAGAATATAAAAAAGCTTTATAACGACGCCATAGATACCGGAAAAAAAGAATCTGAGAGTTATATTACTGTTAAAGACTTAACTTAAAAAGAATCTGAGAGTTATATTACTGTTAAAAACTTAACTTAAAAAGAATCTGAGAGTTATATTACTGTTAAAAACTTAACTTAAAAAGAATCTGAGAGTTATATTACTGTTAAAGACTTAACTTAAAAAGAATCTGAGAGTTATATTACTGTTAAAAACTTAACTTAAAAAGAATCTGAGAGTTATATTACTGTTAAAAACTTAAATTTCTATTTTCACATAACGAGTTTTCTTAAAAGGAAAACTAATATTTCTGAACATTTTTTCCAACTTTCTTAACCAGAATTTAATCCTCGCCAATTTATTTTACAATACTTGTGTCATAATATTTACTATATCCTTGTCTTGTTTTCTCTACCTCTCTCTGATATATATATATATGTGCGTGTGTGTGTTTGTTTGTATAAATATATAATAATATTTCTCACTCGATCTACTGACGTCTGAGAGAACTCATTTTTTCCAGAGGGCTTAATCTTTAATTTGAAACCAATAGGCTGTTCTTATTAGTTTACAAAAGCGTCCTAAAATATAACAGTTAAAATTATTTAAACCTGGTATTAAACACGGGCGGGTAAGTACATAAAGCAAACTAAGTAAAGACATTATGCTGTAATTAATGCTCCTTCTATACGTGTACTTTTCGTGCTATCGGCATATCTTTCATGCAAATAAATGGTTATGCTCAAAACATTAATCTGTTAAGAAACCCATTTAATAAGACGATGTTTCACGATTATAATCTTAAATTTAAATTTATAACCTACGTCGTCATCAGTCGATGTTACACGTGATGCACCGTAAGTTTTGAAAATATGACCGTATTTTGGCTTTTATCTTAATTAATTTAAATATTTATGGATATCCAACATTTTGTAGCTATACTTTTATCACTGTCACCTAAGTCTATAATTTGAAGATAATAAATCATATTTTACGGCTAAATTAAAAATAAAATATTTCTCATACGGTAAACGTTACACCTGGTGTCTTTCGCGTTACGAAACGTCGGGTTTCTATTGAGAATTATTCGGGTTTGAGACGTCCGATTGGACTTACGTCCTTTGGAGGAGGAAGATTTAATGGTTTCATTTTATTAATATTACAACGAATATATATATATATATATGGTTTGATCTTTTAATCAAAGATTGTAGAGGACATGTTTAATAATTGTATCGTCTATTCTGTTTAATGTTTACGTAGTAAAATTAACAAGAGTGATCCACCATTACCACACATCATCTGCACGTAGATGTTTAATGGTTCTATTGTTTTACATATTCTATTTGTTACCTACATATAAATATGAATAATAATGATTCATCAGATACTGTTCATCTTCAATATGTGGATGTATAATTGTTTTGTAATCTTATTTTGTTTGGTATTTACGTACCAACAAGATTAGATACAGTGTATTATTTGTATATAGATTAAATCTGGACGTTGTTTAGTCTTCACATTACATTTCATTTCGCTGTCTGTCCTGTTCCTTTACTGAACAAGTTCTTCAGCCATTTGTATTGGAGATTTTTTTTTTCTGAATGAATAAGAATAAGGTTGTTTTTTTTTTTCTTAAACTAATTACTATTCATCATTATTAACTATTTGTCGAGTTTAGTTCTATAGTATCCAT
>NW_013667249.1:170731-175263 GCF_000517525.1 Limulus polyphemus | reverse complement strand
AATAAGGTTGTTTTTTTTTTTTCTTAAACCAATACATTCATCATTATTAACATTTGGCGAGTTAGTTCTATGATCCATCCCAAGTACAAGTTAATATACTATCATAAACAACACGATTGTTTTACAGACCTGTTTCTATGAGGCTTTCTCTTTTGTTGGGGATTTATACCGTCAATAAAAATAAAGTAATTATAAAGAAGATCAATAAAACTGTACCTCCTACTAACACTGAATCGAAATTGTCATCTGAAATAATTTACTGACTCGTACATAAAGTCTACCAATGTGAATGCCATGCATCTATTTCTGTTTTCTTTTACCCATTTTTATGTTCATTTCATTGTCTCGTGAAAACTATAAAAGTCTAAGACACGACGCATTTCAGTTTTCATTTCGAACCATGATACTAACAAGAGCTTTACACAAAAGTTATATAACTAATGTATTTATATTCATCTCGTCATGGTCGAAAGTTAAATGACCATTCATCTAAGACAATAAATGCCACGCTGCTGGGAAAATGGTTATTTTCAAACGTGAATATATTTTTATTAAAAGTAAAAAAAATAGAAATGGTTAATTTTTCTTGTTTTTTTTACTTTTACTCAACAGTAGAAAAGTGTCGCTGAAAATGAATTATAGAATATAGTTTCGTATATTTTACAACGTAACAATCTATGTATTACTACACTACTAATAATACGTATCACAGTTGAAAGTGTCGCTGAAAATGAATTATAAAATATAGTTTCGTATATTTTACAAGTAACAATCTATGTATTACCACACTACTAATAATACATATCACAGTTTAAAGTGTCGCTGAAAATGAATTATAATATATAGTTTCGTATATTTTACAACGTAACAATCTATGTATTACTACACTACTAATAATACGTATCACAGTTTAAAGTGTCGCTGAAAATGAATTATAAAATATAGTTTCGTATATTTTACAACGTAACAATCTATATATTACTACACTACTAATAATACGTATCACAGTTGAAAGTGTCGCTGAAAATGAATTATAAAATATAGTTTCGTATATTTTACAACGTAACAATCTATGTATTACTACACTACTAATAATACGTATCCCAGATGAATTCCGGTATCTCTTCTAAAGTTTTGTTTACATTTTAAACATGTTTGTACATTTACTAAATATGACATAAGAGTTGCACATTGAACTAATCGTAAAATATCGATGTCACTTTCAAAGTTCGTTGTTCCTTCAATCGAGGAAACAAAATTCTACACATAACCCTTTTATTTCGTAAGTTCTGAATAATTCATAAAGAAAGTAACACGATATTTCTGCTAATAGGAATGTAAGTAAAGGTTCTTTTTAAGTTCAACTTGCCCCTAAATGATCATCTTTCTCTAGCTTCAACTTCAAAAATTAAAACCAAATTTGATTAATTACAGTGATTTTTAATCGTTTACCATATACTGTAAGTTTGTTTGTTTGTTTTAGAGAAAACCCACATTGGGTTCTCCGCTGTGTCCACCGCGAAGAATAGAACCCCGGATTTTAGTGTATATTCAACTCATTCAAACCATTCAGTGAATAATCTAATAACATTCACTGTGGAATATCAATTTTTTATTTTATTCCAGATCAATATCTATCACTTTTTTTTTTTGTTGTAGTTTTTAAATTAAAGGTTAGTCTTTCACTTTAATATCTAACAAGATTTTTCACATTAATAAAGATAGTATTCCTGATAAATATTTAACATGATTTTTCGAATCAATAATTATAGTATTCCTGATCAATATTTAACAAGATTTTTCACATTAATAAAGATAGTATTCCTGATCAATATTTAACAAGATTTTTCACATTAAGAAAGATAGTATTCCTGATCAATATCTGTCAGAATTTTTCACATTAATAAAGATAGTATTCCTGATCAATATTTAACAAGATTGTTCACACTAATCAAGATAGTATTCCTGATCAATATTTAACAAGATTTTTCACATTAATAAAGATAGTATTCCTGATCAATATCTATCAGAAATTTTCACATTAATAAAGATAGTATTCCTGATCAATATTTAACAAGATTTTTCACGTTAATAAAGATAGTATTCCTGATCAATATTTAACAAGATTTTTCTCATTAATAAAGATAGTATTCCTGATCAACATTTAACAAGATTTTTCACATTAATAAAGATAGTAATTCTGATCAATATTTAACAAGATTTTTCACATTAATAAAGATAGTATTCCTGATCAGTATCTATCAGAATTTTTCTTAATGATCTCAACAGTGCTACACACCAATATCTTTTAGTCTTTTCCCTAATAGTGAGGATAGGCGAGGTATATAATTCATTCCAGTGAGTTAGATTATCATGATAGTCTTGCAAATTGAGAAACAATGATTTGTAAACACCATGGTATTTATTGTTTAAAACATACTACATGCTTCGACAGTCTTGGTCCATCTTCTTCTGACTGAAGACATTCGAACATTATTATCTCCTTATTGCTACTAAAACCAATAAAAAATAGGTTTCTAAACGTCATGCGAATAAAGTAGAACAGTCGGCATACGAAGATCACATAAACAAAAACAGATTACAAATGATGAAAGAACCTTTTACAGCAAGCAGTAGTCAGTTAATTTCCCCCCTTTTTTTTTCTTCGTGGCCTAGTGGTTAGGACATTTGATGCGCAATCTGAGAGTCGCGGGTTCGAATCCTGTCACCGAACATGCTCACCGTTTCAGCCGTTGGGACATTATAATGTTACTGTTAATCTCACTATTCGTTAGTGAAGTGTAACAGAACAGTTGGCGGTGGGTGGTGTTAACCAGCTAGTTTCCCTCTTGTCTATCACTTCAAAATTAGGGACGGCTAGCTGCAAATAGTTCTCGAGTAGATTTGCGCGAAATTAGAAAAAAAACAACAACAAATTTTCGCGTTATCTATCGTGATTTTCGAATCAATTATTAGGAAAAAAGTTGGAATGGAATTTAAAAAAAAAAGCTTATCGTGAGCAAAGACGTTCATGCATTGTTTGATAAGAGATTTAGGAGTGCGTAAAAAAAAGCTTTGTTATTTATATCTTGTGTCACATGGTTGTTTTAATATGTTCTAATCACAACGATATTCGAAACCTGTTTATTGTATAACGTGTTGATCTACTCGTGAATTATTTCAGAAACCTCAACGCAGCTGCTTGATTCATCTCATCATTCACCCCCTCTCCATAAGACTAAAATAGTTTTAATTTCTATTTTCCTAAAATGATTAAATCATATTTAGTAGGCTGTAAGCATTTATATAATATTTTATAAATATTGAATCAGTATGTTTTAAAGGGAAAATAATCCAATAATTATATTTGTTCCGTTGGCATATGTTTTTGTTCAATCTTTACCTTAAAAGTAAGCAACTACGCAGTTTCTGTGAAGTGAGATCTCAAACGGATTTTGATTATATTTGATGTGGGACAAATTACATAAAATAAATTAATGAATATTTTTGTTAACAGATGGCATGACAGTTCCATTTTCTTGCTTCAAATTTTTTGGCCGTGGAAATATGACGCACGTGTTTGACTGCTTACAAAAACGACAATTAAAAGGTTAGTATATACACTATAAATATAATAAAGTTTTAAGTTTTGTCGTCCTTATTTACGCGTTTTATCTATTTGATACTCTCTAAAGTTCAAATTTAATTTTCTCACTTTATTCTTATACTCGCAAAAGTTAATATCGAAAAGGAGAAAAAAAAATCTATGTATTACTACTAAAACTGTGGGTGTTAAATAAACTATGAAAAAAAAATAGTTTTGAGATTTGGATGAAGAGTGAACAGTTTTATCAGATAATGTAGGTTCCAAGACTGAGTTAACAAGTTTCTTTCTGATCTAAAATATATAATTATCATACAGGAGAAAGGTGGTTGTCATTATTAGCAATTATCTATTAAATGTTCAGAGAGTTAGCCCCCTTTCTGTCTCGTAGGGGGTCTCGTAGTTACGGCCCTCGACTCGTAATCTGAGTCCCACCGAACATGCTCACCCTTTCAGCCGTGGGGGCGTTATAAGTGACGGTCAATCCCACTATTCATTGGTAAACGAGTGGTGGGTGGTGTTAACTAACTGCCTTCCCGCTTGTCTATCATTGCTAAATTAGGGACGGATAGCGCAGATAGCCCTCGTGTAGGTTTGCGCGAAATTTAAAACAAACCAAGCTAATCTCTCACTTAGTGAGAAAATTGTTTAACGATTCAGGAAGGTTATACAAGGTCGTTCGGCAAATGAAAGTTTTGTACAAATATATGATGTATTCAACGTTTCAAGACGTTACTGCTGTTTATATGAACACTGTGATACGTGTCTTTGCTTTCATACCTACATTTAATTTCTCTAAACTATCAACGGTTTTGTAAAAGATTTATTGAATGTGTTCAAATTTCTTATTAATGTGAAATAACATGTCTCAACAAAATACCGTATTTTTCGTAATATAAGACGTACCGGTGTATAAGACGCACCGGTG
>NW_013667249.1:167559-170263 GCF_000517525.1 Limulus polyphemus | reverse complement strand
TTCGGTGTATAGGACGCAAGCAGATTTTGACATCAAATTTTGGGGTAAAAAAAAGTGCGTCTTATAGACCGAAAAATAGGGTAGCTGAAGAACGATATCATATATCTTTTGTTTTGATTAACTTAAACACAAGAAAGATGTATATAGCTAACCAAATGTAAATACCAACCTGATATATGTTTTTACTTACATATAGCATTGAAACTCTAGAAGAATTTACATATAACACTCGCCTGTGTATATCTTCTTCTGTCCGTATCTTTAGTGGTGTCTTTCTTATCTTAATAGCCTTGTCAAGAATGAAAAAGAAAGCATGCGGTAAAATGTAGTATTCCTGTGTTCTGTGCTCTTTTTTTTTGTGGTTCAACAGCTTGTTTAGCTTTACCAGACACACTTCTAACACCGAATAATGTATATTAGGCTACGTGACAAGTTTTCCTTTTGTGGTTTGAGGTTTCAAAACTTAGTTCTTGACAAACAACAACTTTGGTGGAAATTGATTACCCAGCTGCCAAACAAAACAAACATGACTTCTGATTAATTGGGTACGTGTTCTCTCGAAGTATAACCCATGTTCCATCACTAATAAGGACTTCAGCTCTCGAGAATGTATGCGTACAAATACAAATATGCATATATGTCGACGCACGAATCAATGTATATAACACATACATGCGTATACTCTATACACGTGGTGCAAAAACTAAGCCCCCCCACACAACAGTCGGAGCTCACATTACATGACCATTACCTAGGGTAGAACGTTCTTGTCATGTTTCCTTTGCCTCACCACGTCCAGGCCTCTACATCCAAGCTCCATATGTACACGGTTCGTTTACTTTAGTTAATGTCTGATCCGGGTACTCTCCGTGTAAACCATCCATATCAGCTATCGTTAAAGGTGCACTTGGCGGTCCGTTGATCGAGCCGAGTCTCGCGATCTTCGGGATGTGTTTGTTCCGGTCTGCAGCCAGCTCTCCCGGTTGTCTGTCATTTCCATTAACTAGAAGAACGGAATTCAATTCCTTCGTCGACGACGAGAAGAGTGTTTAAACCAACCACTGGGAACTAACGATAAAAACTTCAAGAATAATCGGTCACCTACACTAGAAAAAAAAAATATCGCTGTGAGAGTATAATTTTAAGAGTAACAAGTATTTCAAATTTATAGGACAAGAGGTTTGTAGATGTCGGTTATCTTCTATGTTAAATTCACAAAGTAGCCGCCCACGCGAATATTGTATTAAACAGAGCAGAAGCTCGATTTTTTGCTTACAAAATTAAAATTTTCGCCCGATATAACATTTAATGACAGTGTAAAACTAAACATCCAACGTCATACTAAGCGCCTAGTATAAAGACTTAGTGAAAGCGTAAAACTAAACACCCAACGTAAGACAAAGCGCCCAATATAACACTTAATTACAGTGTTAGTCACGAGTTATCAGATTTTTTTTAGTAGTCAAGGGTCAATGACTTTATACGGGCCATTAAGCCTCACAAACCCTAGGTCGGATGAATTTTTGTCACTGAATTAAACAGACAGAACAGAACTTATAATGAATGGACTGATTCTGCCTTGTTTCTTGAGTGGGACGACGTGTCGGTCTATAAATTCTGAAGCCTTCTTACTTTTCGTTGATAAAATTTAGGCTTAAGTACTAAATATACATGTCATATTGACAAAGCATTGTCTTCAGAGCGATATTTCTTTTTCCAAACATCATTATTTTACTACAAGAAAAACATGAATTGTTAGCTTCCATTTCATACAATCAATTTTTACGTGACTGTCTTTTTATGACAAAGTTTCTATAGATACGTGAAGTATTCGAAAAAAAAAACTGTCTTCCTCGTCACAGTCACATCTGCGTTTTTGTTTGGAGTCTTGAAGTGTAAAATTATAATAATACCACCCACCTACTTATACACACACTCTTGCACACATAAAATGATAGAAAATTACGATGAGATTTATTAAGTATATTATGGCCTTTCGCCTATTATTTCCATGCATTGCTTTTACCAAACTATAACATACCGCGAGTACTTTATTCTGTTTATGTACTATTTACAGTATCAATAATTAAGGCAGAGCTCAGACTTGCTGTAATCCGAAACCGAAATGATTACAGTGAAGATTGTGCTGACTTTACAATCTATCTCTCCCAGAAACGGAGAAGGAAGAAAAGTAACGGATAAACGAAGAAAATTCTACGTGTACACGATTAAAAAAAATAGGGTAGAAGTTTTGATAACTCAATGATTATCAAATAGTTTACACCTTAATTATAAATTAAGAAAATTCTACGTGTACACGATTAAAAAAAATAGAAATTTTGAGAATTCAATGATTATCAAACAGTTTACACCTTAATCATTCTTATACATGAAATGTAATACGTATGTATTTGTTAATGTTTCCAATTGGATGATAAATTAAGAAAAACATAAGTAAGGCAGCATATTAAACTTTTAAAAAATTTTCCCTGTTTCGTAACCCGTCTTTGAAGTAGAACATGTTTCAGGTATTTACTGTTGAATGTGATAAACTAATACGAAATAAAAGAAAGAGTATATATATATATATATATATAGAGAGAGAGAGAGAGACGGTTTCAATTTACGAAAAAACAAACCAGTCAGTATATTTAATTTTTTATTTTTTAATGATTATGAATTAAACCAACATGTTTTATTATAT
>NW_013667249.1:152545-166922 GCF_000517525.1 Limulus polyphemus | reverse complement strand
TTATATTGAAACGGTTTCCAGTTACGAAAAGAACAAACCAATCAGAATGTTTTATTTGTTAATGATTATGAATTAAACCAACATGTTTTATTTTATTGAAACGGTTTCCAGTTACGAAAAGAACAAACCAATCAGAATGTTTTATTTGTTGATGATTATGAATTAAACCAACATGTTTTATTTTATTGAAACGGTTTCCATTTACGAAAAAACAAACCGGTCAGAATGTTTTATTTATTAATGATTATGAATTAAACCAACATGTTTTATTAGGTGAAACGGTTTCCATTACGAAAAGAACAAACCAATCAGAATGTTTTATTTTTTAATGATTATGAATTAAACCAACATGTTTTATTAGGTCAGTCTTCGTTGTCAGTTGCTGCCATTCCGTCTGATAGGGATGGCGGTCTAATTATAGCCTGATGTGCACGTCACGATTGTTCTAAAGAGGTAATAAAGCTACTTGAAACTTCATGTTCAGAGTTTTTATTAGAGCACGTTTCAGGGAGACTGGGAACCGTTTGCTTTTGATGAGGCTGGAAAATTAGCCGCGTTAGAAAAACAAATGAAATTAGCCGTTTCTTTGAAAAACCGAGAAGGATTCTGTGTGATAAAAAAGAACTGACGTTGACATTTATTGGGGTCGTTGCTGACCGTGCTAGAGTCCAGAAGAAATTCTACTGTGATTTATTTGTGTATGGTCATGTTACCAGAGTCTCAAAAGGTAATCGCTAAATCAGTGAAACCCGACGCTGTGATTTATTTTTAGTGTAATACTACACATCCTGCGTAAGACTCAACATCGTCTTTAAGACTAAACGTGTAGCGTAATTTGGTGAGAGCAAAGACGTTTCTTTAAAAAAAAAATGCTTTTAACGTTTGTCGTAAATGAATTTACTGTACAACATTCGGTCCTATAGGCCTGCTTCAGGTACACATTAACGATAACAGAAATGGTTACGGTTTTAACATCCAACGTAAGACGGCTTAAAACTAAACATCCAACTTACAATTAAGCGCTCAATACAAGACTTAATGACTGCTTAAAACTAAACATCCAACTTACAAGTAAGCGCTCAATACAAGACTTAATGACTGCTTAAAACTAAACATCCAACTTACAATTAAGTGCCCAGAATAAGACTTAGAGACGGCTTAAAACTAAACATCCAATTTACAATTAAGCGCCCAATATAAGACTTACTGACGGCTTAAAACTAAGCATTCAACGTGGAACTAAGCGCCCAATATAAGACTTAGAGACGGCTTAAAACTAAGCATCCAACGTGAAACTAAGAGCCCAGTATAAGACTTAGAGACGGCTTAAACTAAGCATCCAACGTGAAACTAGGCGCCCACTATAAGACTTAGTGAAATCTTTAAAACTAAACATCCAATGTAAATTATGCACCTATTATAAGACTTAACGACAGCATAAAACTAAACATCCAACGTAAAACTAAGCGCCCAGTATAAGACTTAGTGAAATCTTTAAAACTAAACATCCAATGTAAATTATGCACCTATTATAAGACTTAACGACAGCATAAAACTAAACATCCAACGTAAAACTAAGCGCCCAGTATAAGACTTAGTGAAATATTTAAAACTAAACATCCAACTTAAAATTAAGCACCTAATATAAGACTTAACGAGAGCATAAAACTAAACATCCAACGTAAAACTAAGTGCCCAGTATAAGACTTAGTGAAATATTTAAAACTAAACATCCAACGTAAAACTAAGCGTCCAGTATAAGACTTAGTGAAAGTTTAAATCTAAACTTCTATCGTAAAACTACGCGACCCGCATGATCTATTTATTAGTCATAAGTTATCTGATTTTTTGTAGTCAAGGATCACTGACTTTACACAGGAAATAAAGCCTCACAAGTCTTTGCACTAATGAATTTGCAACAGAACTTTACATTTATTTAAAAAAAGTAAATATTTTTTACCTCTTTCTTTACCAAGAGAAAATATATATCCCCCTCTAGAGGACTGTCGTGTCAGTTGGAAAAAAAATTATATTCCACTTTTTTCTCCTCAGAGTTTACGAGCCCCAGATTTCAAATAAATAGTAAAACATGTATTTTTGTTTTTATTATAAAATAATCCTGTTACTGGGAAAATTGTATCTATACATGTGACAGTAAAAGAGTTGAGATACGAATGGAATGGCATATATCAGATACAAGAACATTTCTCAAGCTCATACGTATAGTCCAAATGAAACATCAATAATAAGTAATTGACGTTTAAATAAATAGATGATATTGTGTTATTAATCCTTACCCTAACTATGATTTGTGAATGACGTGTATAAAACTAAATAAAAATTACATTTTACTAACTTAATCTACTTCAGTGGTTCTCAAGTTTTTTCGTTGCGGACCACATCGGCGGAATAAAACACCCCGTGGACCACCTTCCAGTCCTACAACACCCACTTTCACTTGCCACCATGTAGAAAAAACAAAAAAAAAACTTATCAGAATGGCTTTAACGTTGCGCATCAGTAACTTGCGTTATGGAGCAGCCAGAGGACTAACTGGAGGACCCTCTCGGACCACACTTTGAAAACTACTGTTCTAGTTTACATCATCACATTTGTCGATCGTGCAACTTGATAATGTCTCGACCACTGCTGTGTCTTCCATATTCAACCGATCTGATAAGCCCTAGTAATAGGCGAAAGGCCTCGTTGGCGCTGGATATAGCAGATATTGTATGATTGACATATTGTTGTTCCTTTTCATTACTTTCACTCTTAAGTTATTAGAATTATTATTTATATGTGTGAAATACTTATAGGGATGGATGTTTATGTTTACGTTAAACATAACTTGGTTACAGTGGAAGCAAAATTTTACATTAAACTTAATTTCGGTACTGGGGAAGTAAAATTTTACATTAAACTTAATTTCGGTACTGGGGAAGTAAAATCTTACATTAAACTTAACTTGGGTATAGGGAAGTAAAATTTTACATTAAACTTAACTTGGGTATAGGGAAGTAAAATTTTACATTAAACTTAACTTGGGTATAAGGGAAGTAAAATTTTACATTAAACTTAATTTCGGTACTGGGGAAGTAAAATTTTACATTAACCTTAACTTGGGTATAGGGGAAGTAAAAACTTTACATTATTAGTTTTGAAAAATCTCGTATCATAAAACCAGAATATTAATATTAACCTGGAAAGTAACATTTTGTCAAGTCGTGTTGTATTTGCAGTATTATTTCTTAACAGGAAAACGATGGGTGTACATTCTTTAAGTTAGGTACTAATGCGATGCTCTCCAACCAATAACAAAATGACTGTCCCACAATGTGTGTTTCAGTTGTGAGGGAAAATAATTTTGTAACAGTCTTCCCTCCTTCCCCTGTGTTTAATGTATTGCATGTAATTTGCTATGATGATCCCCACACTGCACCTGCTCGAGAGCCCTACAAGCCTAAATCTCTATCCTGTTATTGTTATCTGTTCATTTCCTGTCGTGATGACATCCGTAAAGATGTGATTAAAGATAAGTTTCGTAATACAAGTCTTGCTCGTGGCATGCAATTCTACGTGCATGCAAACTAGGGATCATACAGATGTTTGTTACATCTGCATATATCAGTCAATGTGGTTTGCAAACACTCTTCGAAAATCCTCTTTGAACATTACAGAATGAATGGTGATATCTTCTACGCCTATAGACACAGGACATAGGAGTATTTAAATGTATAGTCTGTACGTTTTAAAGATTTTTAAGATATGAAATATTTCGTCATACGTATACTTGGATGTGTGTACACCACACATTAACGGTGTGTTGAATGATGTAACATGAATGATTTCGGAATGTTTAAACCATACATCATCCTTTAGTCAATCCATATAAAGCAACAAGAAAACAACTATGTATTTCATTTAGTGTAAATATACATAACCATGAAAGTTTGTTAAATGCAATTGATACACAACCTTGTTTAATTTTATCGTACACAATATCTAAATGATTTAAACAAAATTAATTCTGGAGAACGATTACTACTTGTACACATCTGGAAGTCTCTCTAGTTTGCAACAGTATTCAAGGCCGCGGCAACTAGAGGTACTGAAGGTGCGGAAGCGCCCTCTGGCTTGACGTGGTTCATATCATATACAGAGTTTTCGATTCCGTTCATTGGTTTTCAGCACCCCACTACAGAAATTGTTTCAGCGTCAATGCAAGTGTTCGTATTTTTTTTTACAACTTTTTTTACGTCATGTGTCAGTGTTTTCTTTTATGATATTTTCAGGTGTGTGTTTTTTTGCACATTTCATTTGACTTTAAACCTATAACTATTTTAAATTGTCCTACGGTGGGACAACGAGAAGTCTTCAGATTTACAACGCTAAAATCAGGGGTTCGATTCCTCTCGGTGGACACAACAGATAGCCCGATGTGGTTCTGCTATAAGAAAACACACACTACTTTAACTTAATGATAATTTAATCCACATTTTATGCTTATACACAGAACGAAAATGAAGCGACAGCGATCTGTTAGAGATGTATCGTAACACCTTGTCTAGAGAACACCCATTCTTATAAACTTGCAGACAACCTGAAATGGCGTTAAAATAGAGTTTTGGTAAGAGGTATATAGTAAAACCTAAAGGACTTTAACGGAGTTATATAGAGGGTACTCGTGACAAAACAGCTGCAGCATTATAAATATAGTTATAAAACGGTAAAATAAGTTATTTGGTCTGAAATTGTGCTTCAAAATGGAGGAATAATATATATATTCCCGCTGCAACAGACTAGTTTCGCCGAATTCACGGCTCAACAGTGTTATTTGGAAAAGCGAAGCAAATAAACAATTTAGGCCTTATATATATCGGAGGAATACGACAGTTTGGTATATATTTACAGTCGTTTGCTCACTGCTAATAACTTTGGTAAGTAAAGGACTTTAAATATATACCAAAAAAACGTATCACGAGCTACATCAACTATACAACAGAAAGATAACAAAACTTTTTAACTTCTTAGCCCAGAGTTACTCAACTCCATGGGTAGTCAGGATGTGTGTGTGTGTGTGGAAGGGTCGCGAACAGACTTTGAAAATAACATTTTATTTATTTAGTAAGCTGGTTGTATTTTTGCACTAAAGCTATTTACTGGTTCACTACTGAGAGTCGAGAGTCACAGCCATAAATTGTTGTTTTTAAAAATGTTATAAATATTACTGGGTTTGTATGTAATATCTTTCTCAGCATATACTGGATAGTATTTTTATGTGTGGAACATTATGGACTTAAGCACTTGTATATACCCTACAGCTCCAATGTTTTAAGCTTTAGTTTCGTTTGCCTGTTTCCGTTACAAAGTAGAAGGAAGGCAGCACCCATCTTTAACCCTTGGGCTAATCGAATATTGAGATTTGACCGCCACTTATAATGTACCCACAGCTCCAAATTGGAGAACGCGATTTTGCGGGAGCGATGCGCGTAAATCACGGACTCTCGGATCTACAGTCCAGTAAATTTGATGACGAAGAACCCACTTTTTAGCAAGTTACTCATGACACCCCGCCCTGCCCTTTAAATTTATCTTTTCATTCGAAGCTTACGAATAAATGTTAAACCTGTTTGGCTGTGTATGCCTTGCAATGCTCTAGATACCCCCGCTACTATAGAATATCCTGTGTTGTTCTGTATCCGAAGTTTAGTTATTTATCCTACTTTTCATTTGGTTGTTATCAAGCGCAGAGCTACACAATGGGTTTCTGTACTCTGCCTCCCACAGGTATCGAAACTCGATTTTAGCGTCGTAAGCCTGCAGAATTGCCGTTGAACCACTGGGGGGCTTTTTTCTAATCTTAGTTTTGAGCTTATATATATATGTGTGTGTGTGTGTGTATTTGGGCTATGGAGCTTATTTAATTATGTTACGTGTACGTGTATGTGTTCGTTTGTAAACATCACACATATAAGCATCACTTTCCTTCCACTACAAATTAGGTTGTTTTTATTTAGATTAAACTCCCATCCAACAAGACTCATTTATAAGCCAAAGTTAAGTAAGCCAAATGTAATAAAGTGTAGTGTGTAGAATATGATCACATGTATGGAAACACGAATACATCCTTGAAAATCTTGTAAATGTGCCTAACTTTGCAGGTGTTGTTCACCTGTCGTCCACAGAAAAGATGTGCACATGTCAAGAATAACAGATTAGCTTGTAACCTATTAGACCTGATTAGTTTTCATCTATACGTAGAGTTTCTCTAGACTGGCTCCCATACTACGTACATAAGTACTTTGTTGAATTTATAGCTACAAATGCCACGTCTTCAAGTTAAAGCAGATACTGAATACGTCAAAACAGGAGGGTTTGTAAGCTAAAATCCCAACTTTAGCCTACCGCCTGTTTTCGAATAAATCTCTCTACTCTGTATGATCATTATGTCAGTCTCTCAGCTTTGCAATGTTGCCTTCTTTTGGCAAAATTTCTTAACCTTATCGCTGTTACTTCCTTAGCTTTGCAATGTTGCCTTTGTTTGGCAAAATTTCTTAACCTTATCGCTGTTACTTCCCAGATTTCTTCTGTCGTCACCATTTGAGAATATTTCTCAACTTTACATTATCACTTTTGTCATCATGTTATTGCCTGTTTTGAAATAAATCTTTCATCTGTGCACTGTCGTTTCTTTTTTTTAGGTCTGTCTTTCAATTTTACACTATCGCTCTTTTGTTTCTTCCAGCCGTAAACAAAATTAAGTTTCTAAATTGAACTTAATTACAATTTTTTTTCTAGATTTTTTATGTAAACTAGAAAACTTGTGCATATTTTCAAACATTATCAAATTTGAACATGGTATCGGGTTGCTTTTTTTCTCTCTCTCTCTTTTTTTTCTTCTGAGAAACAAACAATTTTGCTTAAACTTTTGTAATTGACTAACAAGAGCTTACTAAAGTTAATTATAACCTAAGTAATCTTGACTTTAAGTTCAGTTCTAATTAATTTATGCTTCTATGTAGTTTACTTCGAAGTAAAGATTTTTTAAACTCTTCATAACCTTTAGCCCCCCAGTGGCACAGCGGTATATCTGCGGACTTACAACGCTAAAATCGGGGTTTCGATACCCGTGGTGGGCAGAGCACAGATAGCCCATTCTGTAGCTTTGTGCTTAATTGCAAACAACAACAACAACATCATCATAACCTTTAGCGAGGAAAGAGAGTAAAGAACTGACTTGATGGCTGAAGAACTGACTTGGGGTCACAACGGATATCAAGCATCATCAGTTATAGCCACAGTTATTGCAAAGACCGATGTCCTAGAACTGATCTGGTTTAGTTTCACGCGGTTCATAGACATGACATAACTGCGTAGCTGTTTTCACCGAATATGTAATTTTGTGCATATTACATTGAAAAAAAAATGTATCTATTAGAAATATAAGCTTAGTAATTTAAAATTGCCGGTTTTATTCTTCTTCTTCAATCTCAAATGTTAAGCAGTTTTAATTGAAGCTTATCCTGTTTTTTAAAACCTAGAACCTTGTATTTTCATATACATTTAAGACATCAAAATACCTTTGCTCTATTTATGATGCTTGATACAAAATAAAGGTTAGAAATCTTCAGATGAAATATGGCAACAAAATTTGTGGTTTCGATTTCAGCGTATACACCTCTCAGTTGATCAAATCAGAAGTCGAAAGATTTGATTTTTTCACTCGCAGTTTTTGGTGTTAGATTTATAATATCATCAACAGACTATGATGTTGTTTTTGTCTATTTTGGTAACACGAGGAAAACATAGTGATTAAATTAGCAGTTAAGTTTATGTATTGTTTGTTTGTTTTGGAATTTCGCGCAAAGCTACACGACGGCTATCTGCGCTAGCCATCCCTAATTTAGCAGTGTAAGACTAGAGTGAAGGCAGCTAGTCATCACCACCCACCGCCAACTCTTGGGCTACTCTTTTACCAACGAATAGTGGGATTGACCGTCACATTATAACGCCCCCACGGCTGAAAGGGCGAGCATGTTTGGTGGGATGCGGATTCGAACCCGCGACCCTCAGATTGTGAGTCGAGCGCCTTATCCACCTGGCCATGCCGGGCCCTGAGTTTATGTAACAAACAAATAATTATTTTCCATTCTTTATTTAAAACAATGTTATAGCTTATGAATGATACAACATTTAATATTTAACCTATTCAGTGGCTTATAAGGCTATGATTGTTGGGTACAACTCCTCTGTATTTATAATTTTCTTTGTTTACATCAAATTCATTATACAGATTTTTATGGCAATAACTCTAATAAAATAGAGGGCTACCAGGATTTTGTTTTGGTCAGTATTATTTTACTTAGAATAAAATACTGAGGTTCTTTCTACAGTATATATATATATATGTGTATGTGTGTATAAAACAACGCTCTTGTATTGTTTATACATATGTGACCATTGTTTCTACGTTTCTTAGCAATGGCTATGTTATATTGAGCGGATTTGTAAGATCATTGATGCAATAAATATAACAATGTGTTTGCATGATAGTATTTCAGCATTTTAAAAGTTATGATTTAAACGGCAAAGGCTGGCGAAGCATTAAAAACAAATAGGCTTAAAAATTGGAAAAAAAAATGACGTAAACTATAGGAAGTCCGGAAAGTCTGGAACCATAAGCACTTCAACGAATTTTACAGAATTTGTTCCACGTGCTGTCCTCGTGATTTAAAACACATTTGGAGACGGTATTTCCATTCTCTTTGAACACTGCGAAGCATATTCTTGTCATTGTCAATGAGTAGACATTCGTCACGAATTCCTTGTTTCAGATATTCGGTGTCCCTGATCATCTGTGCACATGTGCCTTCAGCTGCCCCCCCCCCAAAAAAAATAAATCCATGGGAGTCAAATCCCGAAATATTGGGTCCCATTCTTGACAACCGCGTCTGCCAATCCAATGTCTTGGGAATATATCATTCAACCAAGCTCGGACTTTGGAGCTGCAAATCATCTATGGTACCAGACATTTCGGATATCCTGTACATAATTTTTTGTCCAGTCCGGATTCAAAATTCATGGCGTGTAAAAATAGCCTTTCATATCTGTCCTTTGTCTCCTACAAGTCACTACCCAAGAGCCTTTTCGTTCAGCACCAGAACTTGTCAATTGGGCCAGAAGAAGAAAGATAAAATATTTTCTGAAACACTATTTATATATGCAGTATAATATATTAAAAGTTACACGCCTCTGATTTCGTTTTACTGCCAAAATTACGATCTATTTCTCCGAATAATCCGGTTTAGATTCCTCAAGGCAGGTGTTTTGTGTTTAAAAAACATTAACAACAAGTCATTCAAGCTAAAAATCATTAATTGATGACTTATACCGTATCCTGGATGATTATAGCACGCCAACACGCAGTCTTTAGAATCTAATCCAAACGTTCTTCATCTCTCGCTCTCTCTCTCTCTCTCTTTATATATATATATAAGCCTTATTACGTTCAGTCATGTAAAGCATGCCCATTTCTTTCTTTATTCTATATTTTCAAATATTTTTTCCGCACTTTGAGACTTCATTTCAATGGATGGCTTTAATGCAGGTGTTTCTACTGAAACAAATCAGTATTTTAACTCTTCTTGTGCCTATCTAAAATAATCGTTTAGCGTCGAAACGTGCATGTGTCTTTCCCCTTCACCTGCGTCATTTTTGTTGTTATCGAAATAGATTGGAGTTTATCAGTTGTCTGTTCGGGTTTATCTTCATATAGTAGATGTATGTCATTCAGGAAACTCGTGTTCCTTTTATCTCTAGATACCCATCTTTAACGAAATGGCGTATGTTTTTGTTTCTGTTTTTAAGGTGATTAAACTTTCAGGTTGCTGATGACTTTAAAACAAATTACTTAAATAAATGTTATTTTTAATTAAAAGACGATAGAATATGTTTGAACCCTTGAAACATCGCTTTTAGTCTCTGACATAATTTAAAAGAACATGATGTACTCCTACTTCAATTTATATGTATGCTAAGACTATCGAGTAGAGATGTATTCAAACTGAACTCACAGGTAAGCCTTTAAGTTGTCACTGTGTGGATTTTACCGTCCGTTTAATGAAGCTCGATTTGCAACCTGTGGCTCCCAGGTTCGAATCTCGTCACCGAACATGCTTGCCCTTTTAGTCTTGGGGCGTTATAATGTTGCGGTCAATCCCACTATTCATTGGTAAAAGAGTTGGCGGTGGGTGGCGTTGACTAGCTAGCTGCCTTCACTCTATCACTTTTCCATTAGGGGCGGCTAGGGCTACGTTAGGACAGATAACCTTCGAATAATTTTTCGCAAAATTGTAGAAAAAAAGTTTACTAATATATAATATACTAAACCAACTGTGATGTTGTCTTCTGGCTACTTCCTCTTTACTACTGCAGCGCTAAGCCTAGCGTTGTCTTCTGGCTACCTCCTCTTTACTACTGTAGCGCAAAACCTAGCGTTGTCTTCTGGCTACTTCCTCTTTACTACTGCAGCGCTAAGCCTAGCGTTGTCTTCTGGCTACCTCCCCTTTACTACTGTAGAGCTAAACATAGCGTTGTCTGCTGATCACCTCCTCTTTACTACTGACATAACGTCAAATAACGTTGAATGACCAGCACTGACTGTTCTTCTGCTAACGGGACCCTTAAAATGTCAAGGATGTTTCTATTGGTCTGTTGATGAATGTATAAAAAGTTCTTTTCCATCTGATATTTCGATCCTAGAATAACTAAAACTGTGTAGTCTTATTGTGACTACTAAACATTCTTTTATGATTTGGAATGACCGGTATTATTCTGCTTGTATATGCAGAAACACGGTGTCAGATTAAGTGATGTTTTGTACTCCAACAAACACTTATATAGAACATATTATAATAATACTCACTTTCTGTCTATATTGAAATGAAAGCGTACCTTACTATCTAAATGCGCATGCGCGCGCACTTCATTTCAATGGATGTAAACAAAAGGCGGATGTAAAAATACTATAGATTTTGTACAAATAGATATTAAAAGATTATCAAAACTTTTAAAAAGGTCTAAGTTAGGTCGTAGAATAACATTATAAATTTATTTATTTATAGTATTAAATACGGTAAAGTTTAGTCCCAATTAAACTAAAGCAAAGAACGTACACAAGTTACAGTTTTAATTTATCTTTTTATCGAATATAGGCCGTACTAAATAAAGGCTTAACTAATATTAGGCCTAAAACAAGTGGATTTATAGATTTCTGTGTCTGCGATTAGAATTATTTCATATTATTGTAGAAATCCTGTATTTAAAAGAAGTACTGTTGCAATAAAGACACTAAATGTGACCACAAATGTTTTGCGAGTCTCTGCTAGTTCTGAATAATTAACGAAAATACTATTCGTTAGATTACGGTTTAATACCTAGTTCAGACTAATCACATAACCCGTCATGTGTTAAGATTTGATCTATGACATCATGTAATTACTTCTAGTTAGTTTGCTCTATAGAATCGGTTTCATTTGTTTATAGTAGTTTTTTTTCTTTTGTTTTACTTCTGATCTATTTGACTAGCAGCTTACTTTTGATTAGAGGTAAATAATAATTACGTACGGGTTTCGAAATTACAGCTGCCGAACACTCACTTCCACTGTTGTGTTATTTATAAGTTTCAACTAAGATTTGATCAGGTTTCGATTATTCGTTCACATCTTGAAGAAAGAGTATTAATCGCGCTCTATAAGAAATATATGCAGAAATATTTCACCGCAGATGCGAGCTATGGTGTTCCGAGCGTGGCCTGTTGGTTAGCGTATCCAGACTGTGAAACCGGTGGATCATGGTTCACGTCTTGTTGCTGCAAAAAAACTCACTCCGCACTTTCGGCTGTGGGTAAGATTTAATAATGACGGTCAGATCTCACTATTCGGTCAGGCTAGAATAGCCCAAGAATTGGCAGTGGCTATTGTTGATTGGCTGTTTTTCTTCCAGCCTGTCAGTTTCAACTTAGGGGTGGCTGTACGAGGAAAGTCCTTGCGTAGCTTTGTAAGAAAATTTTAAAACAAAAAAAAAGAGGGTTATGAAGAATATTCATGTACAGAAATGGTTAGATGATGCGAATGCGCAGAGTCTTCGATTATCTCCATGGAAGCACGAGATAAGCCAGCATCAGGCTCCAAGCCAAGTCCAGAGCAACGCTGTAATCTGCAAAGTGAAGGCTGTGTGCTCGAAAGAGAACCCTTAGACTCAAAAAAGTCCTTTGTGATGAAGGTGGCATGTTTCATGGTGCCGTTACCACGGTAATAAATGACGCATTGGAGCTTGTTAAGGCTTTACAGCAAAAAATTCTCAAATTTCCAATCACACCTTGAAATTAATAATTCTCTTCTTGTGAAAGATGGCGAAAAAAAACTGGAATCACAGCATTTATGTTTCATCACATACCTGTTGGAAAGTAACTGGGATGTCTTCTACTTTACCCCATATTTGTCAAGTCCATCGGTGTAGTTCAAATGGACTATTGTGCTTCTAATATTCTTACACGCGATCTTTGAAATCGACGTCCACGTACATACGGATTTCTAGACCATTTGTCTAAGATTGACTTTGACACCCTTCGTACCAGCTGGAAACTAATTGGGGGTGTCGGGCAATAGTGGTTTTGTTTTTAACTTTTTTGGATTAGAATCTCGTAACACACATCTCGGTTTTGATTTTAATACACACACTGAGAGATTGTTAACAGTGGCATGCATTTTGTTTCATATTATTAGGCCATTTTCATGTGTTTTCCTCAGGATTGAGTACACTTTGTAAGATCGATGTTCTAGACACTTTTTACCCTGGGTATTACTTCTTCTTTCATCGAATTATGGAGATGTGTATTACGAGATTCTAATCCAAAACAGGAAAGATTTTTGTCTATTGCCAGTCCTTGTCATTATTCATTAACTCGTATCGGAAAATGTCTGTGGTCATACTAATATATATATGTATAGTACAGTATTGTGTTTGTTTGAAGTTAAGTACAAAGCTACACAATAGGCTCTCTGTGCTCTGCCCACCACGGGTATCGAAACCCGGATTCTAGCGTTGTAAGTCCGCAGACACACCGCTGTGCCACTGGGGGGGGGGGCGATATTACAGTAACTCGTTTCACTTAATATGTTTATATATATATATAGGATTGTTCTGTACACATTAATCCTGAACTTCTACTTCTGAAATGCTTGTTTGTTTGTTTTTTCGTACGTTTTGTACAATATAAATTGGATATTCATTAGTTATATAGTATGACGTATCGTCTTAATTATCCTTTTAGTAAGTATCCTGGTAAGGACCAGGAACTGCGCAAGCAAACTTCTTTTTTGTTTTTTTTTTTTTTGGCTAGAACCTGCTAGATGGCGCAACATACGCAAGAAAATATTCTAAGCATTCCACTTTCCTCAATAAGTCGTTATTTTACTGATTAAACTCAACCTACAAAATTACTTTCTCTCGTTCTCGCTAAATATATATATATATATATGCGTGCAAATATGCACAATAAATGTGCTTTAGGTATTTGTCACTGTCATATAGTCTTTCATGTCCCTGTATATGTTCTTTTAATAAATTACATACTTATCATCTTATTCAACTTAGTTATTACGATATATGGAAATGAAATTATACAAAAATTTAATGATTTCTCACATTGGGGACTTGAGCCACACCTCAGCAAAAAAAGAGAATATAATAATAAAAACCATCTCTTAGATTTTCTGGTATCATCGAGAAGCTATTTTTGGTTCTACGCTAGATTCCCGGACGTATTCACTTGCCACATTCGTGAGCAGATCTAGAATTTTTAAGAACTCATTAGCGGAAGTGTCTTTCTGGTTATGGTGTTGCAATTGGTCAAAAATTAAAAATTTACTAGACTCTGACGAAATGTATCAATTCAATGAGTTTAATTTAAGGGGTCATGGTAAGTGATGGTCACCAGTAAAAAACGTATTTTAATGAAAATAGGACAAGGAAAAACGAATCGAATTTGGACGTACGGTGCTCTATAGTTTATATACTATTTTAGCATTTGAACTTCGATAACGTTTCGTTGTTTTCTTCTTTTGTCAAACATGTACGTATTATCATTTACACTTCATTTTATGACTTTTACCTTTTGGTCAGTCGTCGTTGCACGCGTTGCAGCTTACACTTCAGTTTATGACTTTTACCTTTCGGTCAGTCGTC
Organism: Limulus polyphemus; assembly: GCF_000517525.1. NCBI lineage: Eukaryota > Metazoa > Arthropoda > Merostomata > Xiphosura > Limulidae > Limulus > Limulus polyphemus. Next base: position 152,675 of record NW_013667249.1, on the reverse strand, counting down.
GTTGCACGCGTTGCAATTTATACTTCATTTTATGACTTTTACCTTTTGGTCAGTTGTCGTTGCACGCGTTGCAACTTACACTTCATTTTATGACTTTTACCTTTCGGTCAGTTGTCGTTGCACGCGTTGC
>NW_013667249.1:149737-151545 GCF_000517525.1 Limulus polyphemus | reverse complement strand
AATTTACACTTCATTTTATGACTTTTACCTTTTGGTCAGTTGTCGTTGCACGCGTTGCAACTTACACTTCATTTTATGACATTTACCTTTCGGTCAGTTGTCGTTGCACGCGTTGCAATTTACACTTCATTTTATGACTTTTACCTTTCGGTCAGTCGTCGTTGCACGCGTTGCAATTTACACTTCATTTTATGACTTCTACCTTTTGGTCAGTCGTCGTTGTACGCGTTGCACACTTACTTGTTGATAAAACAAAAGTTCAGAATGTAGAGAAGCTTCGCCCTGTCAACCGCTATATGTTTTCAGTGTGTTACAATGAATAGGGACGCAAGTTGATGTTATTTCTTAGCGCAAAGCTATTCTGTTCATTGCCGGAACCGAACCCCGTATTTTAGCGTTGTAAGTCCGTAATTTCGCTGAAAAACACGAAAGAAGAAAAAACTTCTCGGTTTATAACAGTATATCTTTCTTCACCTTAATTTTATTTTAAGATCACTATCGGAGAATAAAAACTTACTTGACTTACTGTGTTGAACTTCCCCCACCCTATAGTGGCTCAGCGGTACGTCTGTGGACTTATAACGTTAAAAATCGGGTTTAGGTACCCGTGGTGGTCACAGCACAGATAGCCCATCGCGGAGCTTTGGGCTTGACTACAAACAAACGTTTTTCAATGATCTTACAGGCTAAATAGATGCACATCTTTCATTGGTGTATAAAATAAACATCTCAACAGTTAGCACGAACAACAATCCATAAGAGCCTTCACAAAATACACTATGTATTTCTAATGAAGAACGCCAAGTTTTTTTTCAAAACACCAACTTCTTGATGATTCATGTATTCCCTTTGTCTTCTATCCTGTCTCTTTCAGTGCATCTCTTCAACAAACAACGTAACAATGCTGCAGGGAAAACGTGTTTTGTGTTGCCGTGTTTAAATTTGTAGAATAATATATTTTGCTTAACAGTAAAAAAAGTAAAACCTAACTTGAAGAAAGTATTTACGAGACTTTCTGGCTGTTTTTGTTTTCGTTAACTGAATTATATTTACGTTATTGATAATGTACATTGAGCCCTGAAATATATAAACTGGATTTTTTTATGTTTTACCAAAAAACTGTTCTTTATTTCTTTGTCGAAAAGCATGCCTCCCCTCAGTGATCAAACTGTTCTTTATTTCTTTGTCGAAAAGCATGCCTCCCCCTCAGTGATCAAACTGTTCTTTATTTCTTTGTCGAAAAGCATGCCTCCTCCTCAGTTATCAAACTGTTCTTTATTTCTTTGTCGAAAAGCATGCCTCCCCCTCAGTGATCAAACTGTTCTTTTTCTTTGTACAAAATCATGCCTCCTCCTCCAAGTGGCTTAGCAGTAAAACTGAAGACATATAACGATAAAAACTGGATTTCGATACCCGTGGTTGGCACAACATAGATAGTCCGTTGTATAGCTTTGCGCTTAACAACAAACGAAACGAAACCAGAATCATGTGAAATACTCGGATATAAAGCAATAACATCAAATAACTTTTCGCAGTCGAAATAAAAGGTTTCAAAACAAAACCAATAAATTACTGAACGGTTCAATAATTATATTTTGCCTCCCATTGAATTACAGTTTATGTATATATATGTATATATAAACACATTGAATTACAATTTATATATATATAAGCACCTTTTATTACAGTTTATATATATATAAACACCTTGATTTACAGTTTATGTATATATATAAACACTTTGAATTACAGTTTATGTATATATATAAACACCTTGAATTACGATTTATATATATATATATATAAAC
>NW_013667249.1:140902-148814 GCF_000517525.1 Limulus polyphemus | reverse complement strand
ATTATCCACTATTCAGTTCTTCACATTATATAGCCGCACAATAGCAGATATAATAAATAAACTTAGTATTCCGAGAATTATCTAATTGTTCATAACCCCAAAACACACGTTGATTAAAGTGTAAATTGAACTGGACCTCCCTTGAACTTAGACTTCTAGCTTAAACAATTCTCGAAATACTAAGTTTATTTATTATAATAAGATAAAACTTTTCATTTTATTACAGTTCGTTGTTTCAGCTTAGCAGATGGATTTCCCAAAAAATAGCTTAGCACAAGAAAATGGACTCAAATAAGAGATAGAAAAACTTCGAAATTTCAAAAGAATGCTTAGGAGTTAAATTATCCTATTGATTTGAATTGTGTGGCGTAATAGTTAATATATCGGACTTGGGACTTGAAGGTCTTGGGTTGGTCTAATAGCTAGTGTATCGTGATTGGAATCTGAGGGTCTTGGGTTGGCCTAATAGTTAGTGTATCGGAATTGGAATCTGAGGGTCTTGGGTTGGCCTAATAGTTAGTGCATCAGACCTGAGATCTGAGGGTCTTGGATTGGCCTAATAGTTAGTGTATCGGACTTGGGATTTGAAGGTCTTGGGTTGGTCTAATAGTTAGTGTATCGGACTTTCGATCTGAGGGTCTTGGGTTGGTCTAATAGTTAGTGCATCAGACTTGAGATCTGAGGGTCTTGGGTTGGCCTAATAGTTAGTGTATCGGAATTGGAATCTGAGGGTCTTGGGTTGGACTGATAGTTAGTGTATCGGAATTGGGACCTGATATTCTTGGGTTGGTTAATAGTTAGTTGATCGGACTTTCGATCTGAGGGTCTTGGGTTCGAGACGTGATGTTATCAGACACTCTTCGTACGTTCAGCTATGGGTGTGTTATAAGAGTTACAATCAATCCCGCTATTTGGTGAGATTCGCCGCTTTGGACGACTGGTGCTACGGACTGAGTGCCTTCCCTATGGCCGACATTTCAGAATTAAGGATGACTTAAGCCTAAAAATGTAGGGGATCTTTGACCTGGTCGTTTTGTGTGCGTGTGTATAAAGTGTCGTTTAGATGAACAAATAACCACGCATCAATATGAATATATGATAAACAGCCTAAAGGCCTAAGTTAGGAGTAACTCCAAGACTCGGCGTTCTAGTTGACCTGAAGCTATCAATAAAGGTCTAAGTTAATAATAACTCCAAGACTCGACGTTTTAGTTGACCTGAAGCTATCAATAATGGTCCAATATAGGAATAACTCCAAGACTCGACGTTCTAGTTGATCTGAGGCTATCAATAAAGGTCCAGGTTAGGAATAACTCCAAGACTCGACGTTCTAGTTGACCTGAAGCTACCAATAAAGGTCCAGGTTAGGAATAACTCCAAGACTCAACGTTCTAGTTGACCTGAAGCAATCAATAAAGGTCCAGACTAGGAATAACTACAAGACTCGACGTTCTAGTTGACCTGAAGCTATCAATAAAGGTCAAGGTTAATAATAACTCCAAGATTCGACATTCTAGTTGACCTGACCTCAATAATTCCGTGACACTTTAAGAGATTCACATTTTTTTGAAACGTAACCCTAAAACATTGCATTGTTGTTTCTTTCTAATCTTTTGGGTATATGAAGTACGTAAAAGTAGGGCTAATTTTGGACGAGGTGTATTTGAAAAGCACGGAAGTTAAAAGTATAAAACCTCAATGCACAAAATACGAAACTATTTCACTTAAAAGAAGAAACACAATACTTATTGTTATTGTATCTCTTCATAGTACAGTAAATATAATAACGTAAATGTTAGACATAAAATTATTAATATGCAGAGGGCTATATTATAAATATACACTGTTAGACCCCCAGCGGAAGTGGGACTCGTTAGTCTTAGGGCTTAATTATATACACTGTTAGACCCCCAGCGGAAGTGGGACTCGTTAGCCTTAGGGCTTAATTATATATACTGTTAGACCTTCAGTGGAGGTAGGAATCGTTAGTCTTAGGGCTTAATCATATATACGGAAAGGTTTGCTGCGGAAGTGAGACTTGCCTTAGGACTTTAATATATATACCAAAATATTTCCTGTGGAAGTGGGGGGACTCGTTAGCCTTACGGTTTAATTACATATACTGAAAGACTTCCAGCGGAATTAGGATTCGTTAACCTTAGGGCATAATTACATATACTGTTCGACCTCCAGCGGAAGTGGGACTTGTTAGCCTTAGTGCTTAATGATATATATACTGAAAGACCTCCAGCGGAAGTGGGACTCGTTAGCCTTAGGGCTTAATCATATATACTAAAAGACTTCCAGCGGAGGTAGGACTCGTTAGCCTTAGGGCTTAATTATATATATTGAAATACTTACAACGGTGGTAGGACTGGTTAGCTTTACATTTTTAATACTAGTTTCACCAAACAGTTACAAGAAATATATTCGGATTATCGTCACATTATTTCAAACTGTTGGTCATACCGATGCCTTAATCAAATCATATCACAGCTTCAGGATTTCCACGAGTAAAGTAAAATCGTCGTACAGACAGCATGCTCAGTCCTGTTAACCCTCGGTGGTGTTAAAATGTTTTTTTAACTTATTTTAACTACATTAGAAGTTGAAACTTTACCTACGTACTTCTGACTACCTCACCTTCTCAGATGATCGCAGTAATATTTACTTTACTGCGTTTTTGGTTAAGTCACTGGTGTCAGTAGGATACAATTAAAGTTATTGGTCCGATGTTTTAAACAAAATCGACATTTATTAGTGTTTACTTTTGTGGCAAGAATGTCAGGAGTTTCATTTCGAAACAAAGTTGTTAACCGAGTTGCGAAGATCCACTTGTTGATTATTTTTCGTTCTTACCAAGGATACATTGATAATTTGCGTTTGTTTGTCTTGTTCTTGTTGAACACGCCCTTCTAATCTATCATAACTACCTTTCAACCGCCTATTCATTAGGATTTCCTATGATTGGATGATCCTGGGCACGCCTTAAAAATAGGCGTGGTTTGACACAGATGGATTAGCGACAACCGCTGCGCAGACTTACTAAGCGCAAGCTCTAGCAGCTCTCAGAGAGTTATGGACCTGACAGGTTGCTATGCCAACGGTTGATTATCGACGCAAGTTAGTGGGTGATAACTGTGTGTGTGTGGTGGGGACTAGTTGGTTTGAAGAAACAGTTTCTTAGGGTGAAATTGGCAGAAGGAAGAATGATACACAACAGTCACCACGGGTGAACGTGGGTCTTCATTGTTGTAGCTTACGCTAAAGTATGAATAGTAGTCGGTGGCCGCCAACTGGCCATCATTTTTCCTTCGCTAATTCTCTGTGATTACACTTTAGAGCCAGACCTTACCAGAACGAATAAACGTAGAATTATTGGTAAAGATAAAAATGGATACTAGACTGTTAGATTCGGCATTTGGACAGAGCCATAGCCACTTGTTTGCCAGATTCGGAAGACCAATCCCTTCTCCCTACGCTCATTTCGCAGCTCCTCTGGCAAGCTACGCTGCCGTAGCTTTAGCACACCCGTACGGTTACCGACATACTCACCCTGGTTCGCACGGGGGTTTCTCAGGTGCGGCCTCGGGCTTCCCCTACACTCTTGACGGCTTGATAGGCTCTGCCTCTGCTCACGCCACCAGCCTTTCTGCCGTTCCTGCATTAACTGTGACCTCTTCTCATTCAAGGAGTAGTCCAGCATCAACACACGTTAGGCTTACCAACGAAACTGCGGTGGATTCGAAAGGAAGTCCAATCAAAAAAGGTAGGGACACACTTACGTTGTTTTTTTTTTTATTACACAAGCCTAAACGTACAGACAATGCTTCTTTTTCTACGGCGAATAGATAGTATAATATAGGTAAAAAAGTAATATTCTATGTTCGTGATTTTTGTTTCTGATTTAACCTCCCACCCCCTATATATATAAATAATTTGTGAGACCAGACAAGAGCGTCATTTCTAAGAAGAAAAAAAAAACAAGCATGTGGTAGAAAAAAAGCAAAACTGGTTTGATGTTTTTATGTGCAAGTTAATTACATATCCAATCGACAGTTATTGTGAACCAAACGTGTTGCACGCAGATTACCATACTAAGTTTGTCAAAAAACACGTGTCTCGTTAATACTCTTTCGTGTAGATTATCCAACCAGTTGACAGACAGCTTGTCATAAATATGTTTCCGACTCGTGCAGATTATCTATCCAGTTGACAATCAACCTGTCACAAACGTGTATCTAGTTGGCATACCATCCAACCAGTTCATAGTCAATGTGATAAAAACACGTGAATTGTTAGTGTTTTTTTAGGGCAAATTATCTGACCAGTAGAGTCACTGTGCCTCAATTATGGGTCCTGTTAGCGATTTTTCGGGTAGATTATGTATTCAGTTGACAGTGTGTCACAAACATGTGTCTCGTTAGTGTTTTTTTTTTTATTCAAAATGTTTATCCATTTGACAGTTAAAGGTTGTCTTTCGTGCTGACATTCAGTTGACAGATAAATTGTTAGAAACGTGTGTGGTTTCTTTGGCAGATTATCTTTCGTGCTGACAGACAGAGGATTCTTCGTCCAACTGAACAAAAGGTTGAAATATGCACTGAATGGATGTAGAACTTGTTCAGCGTCGCGATGTAAAACAACAGACAATTTATTGCACAAGTAAATAATGATGTAATGGAACATACTCAATTCGAGTGTTAATCTGTCAAATAGGAAAACAACAACATATAACATACTACTGCTTATCGTTAAAATATTATCACAATAGCTTTATGTTTATCGTGAAGTTGCAGTTCTTATAAGAAGTTCAGGGTTAAAATAAAGAAGATCGTATCATAGTACATCAACTATGCCATATTTGTTATATATATATATATATAGTGCTGACGATGCCTTTCGCCCAATACCAGGGCTCTTCGGACTGGTTGGGATACGACTGATGTGGTAGTGCATGGTTGAGTCACTATTCATGTAATCACATTGCTTGAAAATAACATCCGTTTCAGTGTGAACTGGGTTGATTTGGTGAAGTGTGATTTTATCAATCTATGCATTACGTCACTATACATCAGAATTAGGGCAAGGCATTTTAACAATATATTTTATTATTTAACTTCCGTTATTTATTATTATTAAAGTATTCTTACTGAATTGACTTAATCATTTTTCAGAAAAACTGACGAGCCAGCAATCGAATCATCTGATTGCTATTTTCTCTCGAGAATATATCTCACAGTATATCAGTATAAACAGTTCGGTACATACATTATATCTACGAACACGCGTTTACGTAAATTTTGTCTTCTTCATTTCGGAAGAGATACAGAAGCTACTCAATATATTTAAGATATTTAAATCCAGTTTCTACGTCTACCTTTTAAATTACGAGCCGAACGCGGCCTACCGGTTGATGTGTCGGGCTGCGGATCGAAAATCCGGGGTTCAAGACGTTATGTCACCGAATATGCTCTGCGTTTTCGGTTGTGGATGGGTGGATGAAAGTCACTGTCAACATTTCTAAGCCCTTGTGACGAGATGCGCTGCTGACTGGCTCTTACCTTTGGTCAGTAGTTCAAAATAAGGGACGGTGTACCTGAATCTTAGGGAGTATCTATTTATCTTAGGGAGTATCTATTAATCTTAGGGAGTATCTATTTAATTTTCCTCAGAATATATATGCTTTTACTCGTTTTTGTGCAGGGACTTATGAGTTTTTTAAGACTGCATCTGGAGGTGGCCCAGTATTTAGCGTGCTCGGATTGTGAATCCGAAAGTTCGTGGTTAGCGAACCCAATCCGCAAAAGGGGGCTTCGCCCTCTTAGGCCATGGGTACGTTATAAAGAGTGACGACAGAACAAGAATAGCCCAAGAGCTGGTGGTGGATGCTGTTGACTAACTGCCTCTTCCCCAATTCATCAGTTCCAATTTTGGACGGCTATCTGCAAGTAAACCTCGTTAAAACAATAACTTAACTGTTACATTTTTCTTTACTTTCACGTATAAGTTCTTATATTTTTAACACCCAGTGTTTTCACGCGTCAATAGGACAGCTTTACATAAAGAAACCCGAAGGCGTACATACACCAAACGGCTGAACGAGGGAAGAGCCGACCGACCGCTAGCGTTCCCTCGGCTAATTGAGACAAGCGGCAGTTACTACTTTTCAACTCGACAAATAGGTAAAACAGCAGTACGTAAACGCATTTGTGGGGATGGAAAATTGTGTATGGAGCTAACCGGAAGGTTTTGGGCGTTGTAGTTAAAGAAAAAAGGCTATAAATGCAAAGACCTTAAAACCTTACGTATATACGCTTGTATCTGCGGGCAGATATTTGTTGCCAAATGAAGTGTATCTGTCGTTAGCGTTTTTCACAAAATCACGTATAATTTTGGCTTGAAACTTCAAAGCGCTATGCCATATGTGTCCTAAAATTGTCGATTCTCATAAAGCATTGAAAAGCATTCTTTAAATATTATAACTTTGTATGAATATTTACAATAATGGAGGATACATTCAATCCGACGTGATTTAAGCCTCGTGGTTCACCTCACGTAAGTAAGAAGTACGCGCAGTTGGATACACATGCCAATTTTCTCTCTTAATAAATGCGCAAAGTTATAAAGTAGGTGCAAACCTGTTATGTCTAGATTTAGCCTTGTAGTTCTAACGCATGCTCTGAAGTATCGTTAAATGTAATATTATGACGCAGTTATTAGATAACGTCTGGCCTGTTTATGATACAAACACACACAAATATATATGTAATTTACACACTCGTTAAGATACGTCTGGCCTGTTTATGATACAAACACACACAAATATATATATAATTTACACACTCGTTAAGATACGCCTGGCCTGTTTATGATACACACAAATACATACAATTTACACAGTCGTTAAGATACGCCTGGCCTGTTTATGATACAAACACACACATAATAAACAACTTACACACTCGTTAAGATACACTTGGCCTGTTTATGATACACACACACATAATAAACAACTTACACACTCGTTAAGATACACTTGGCCTGTTTATGATACACACACATAATAAACAACGTACACACTCGTTAAGATACACTTGGCCTGTTTATGATACACACACATAATAAACAACTTACACACTCGTTAAGATACACTTGGCCTGTTTATGATACACACATATAATAAACAACTTACACACTCGTTAAGATACACTTGGCCTGTTTATGATACACACACATATGCAACTTACCGATAGCTACCAGATATTACCTGTAATCCCCTAAATGGTAGAAAGTCCATCGTAAACGTTGTCTTCAGTCCTCGGGATATAAGATGTTATTACCATTACATTGTCAGTCCCTGTCTTCATGTGGCTATTAATACATAGCGTGAGAGTACAACAACTTTACATATTGTGTTTACATAATGTGTTGCTCTAAAATACAAAATAACACTACAAAACTTGTAAAGTCAAGGAGTGGTCACACAAACTATTCCAAGATCCCCCCCTTTTTTCATGTACACACACGTATGAGTGTTCATTACTTTACACATGAAAGTTTAAAATTAGCAACGTTTTAAATCATCAACTCAAAATCCCCATCGATTTTTGCCTCTCGGTGACTCAGCGGGTAAGCTTAAGGATTTATAACGGTAACATTAGGGGGTTCGATCCCTGAGGTGGTCACAACACATAATACCCCAGTTGTGTAGCATAGGATCGATTTTTAACACACAATTATTTCTTTCTGCACAGGTAGACTTCTAATTTTTAACACACAGTTATTTCTTTCTGCACAGGTAGACTTCTAATTTTTAACACACAGTTATTTCTTTCTGCACAGGTAGACTTCTAATTTTTAACACACAGTTATTTTTTTCTGCACAGGTAGACTTCTATTGCGCGAAATT
>NW_013667249.1:138994-140075 GCF_000517525.1 Limulus polyphemus | reverse complement strand
GAGTCGAGTGCCTTAACCACCTGGCCATGCCGGGCCCACTGTTAAGTAACGGTTAGTCATACTCTACTACAAAATAATCAAATTATATGGTTTATTAAACGTTGATTAATAACACTTATCTAACTCAGCAGTATTTTTTATCGAACTCAAACGATTTTTTGTTTACGAGTACAGTGCCAGAAATATGAGTTACACGTTGGTGTGCTGTTGACATTTTTTGTTGAACTGTCGATCCGTATGTATGTTTTTGTTTGTTTTTTCCGATGGGTCAGCGGTAGATTAACGGACCGGACTTACAACTCTAAAATCCGAGGCTCGAATCTTCATGGTGAAGAGAGCGCCGTATGTTATTATAATCAAAACGATCAACAGATGTGTGACGTATGAGTAATTTAGCTTGTGGTGTTGAAATGAAGGTGAGCTAAATAAGGTAATTAATGTCACACAAACACTTCCTTATACAACGATAAGCATCAATTACTTCGCCAGATATTAATCAATAATTCATTACAAACAAGCTTGTTTTTGTATCGGATATATTAGGACTATAATACCTACAAGAGCTAAGACACGTTTTGAAAGAAACAAAATACTTTTAATGCACGTGGACTTGCATTAAACTTTTAATTGTGTTTGTCCGATATTGAGGAACCGTAATTATACTTTATTGGGCTTCATTCTAATGTTAATAAAATAAATTCGTCCATCCATCTTCATTATTTTGAGAAATCTTTTTTTTTCTCCATCCTCATATTCCTGAAAGAGAATCGTTTATCCATCTTTGATACTTTAAGAGAAAAACCATTGTTCCTTCCTTTAAATCTTGAAAACGAACCATCCTTCCATTTCTATTGCCTTGGGAGAGAAGAGAAAACCATTGTTCCTTCCTTTAAATCTTGAAAACGAACCATCCTTCCATCTCTGTTGCCCTGGGAGAGAAGAGAAAACCATTGTTCCTTCCTTCCTTTAAATCTTGAAAACGAACCATCCTTCCATCTCTGTTGCCCTGGGAGAGAAGAGAAAACCATTGTTCCTTCCTTCCTTTAAATCTTGAAAACGAACCATCCTTCCATCTCTGTTG
>NW_013667249.1:136657-138465 GCF_000517525.1 Limulus polyphemus | reverse complement strand
TTTTTTCATTTTATAATCTTGAAAACGAACCATCCTTCCATCTCTATTGCCCTGGGAGAGAAGAGAAAACCATTTTTCCATTTTATAATCTTGAAAATGAACCATCCTTCCATCTCTATTGCCCTGGGAGAGAAGAGAAAACCATTTTTCCATTTTATAATCTTGGAAATGAACCATCCTTCCATCTCTATTGCCTTGAGAGAACTATTTTCCATCCTTTATAATCTTGTAAGAGAATCACCCATCTTTATAGATTCCATAAATAACTACTATTCTCTTCATTTGGTCTTGAAAGACATATTTATTTCATGCTTACAGTACTGAAAATGATGTATTTTCATTCCAATGGAAAACTAACTTTCTTTTCCTTGTAGTTTTGAGAGGAAACTACCCTTCCATCTTTACTAGTTTCAGAAGGATAATCCTTTTTCTCGTGAAGGAGAATTTTTTTACCCTTTGGTGACCTTGCAAAAGAACCATGCAATTCTTATTGTCTGAAAAGAGAACCGTTATCCGCGTATTTTAATTCATCAATAACAGTCTTTAAATAACCGAATCATTAAAGGGTAAAATATACAAAAACAAACGTTTGATCGAAGAGGACACATGAAATATGGAAACTAGTTTCCATTTAAATTTGATATCGTTCCGTTAGTGTGAATTTAAAGTTGTAAATTAGTCACCCATATACTTGAAGTTGAAACTATGAGCAAACTTAATGTGTAAATAACAGTTATAAATTATTATTATTCAACAAACGCACACTCACGGATGACCTTGCAAGAGAACCACGTATTTCTTATATGGAAAGAGTATCGTTATCCAGGTGTTTCAATTCATCAATACAGGCAGACGTTGGACTGAAGAGGACATGTGAAACGTTGAAACTAATTTACATTTAATTTTGCTATTCTTCAGTTAGTATGGATTTAAACTATGTTGTAAATTAGTTTACACGGTATTGTGTATTTACCTATTTTTGTTTTTTTACAATGGGAGACTAATCTTTTAACTTGAATACGACTTTCTTGTATTAAATAAAGACAAGTAAAAAAAGCCACTAACTCCGAACTCTTCATTGACACGTAAGTAATCCAGAAAAATTTAATTATAGATAGTGACTGACAATATCATTTTGAATTTTTTTTATCTTGCAATGTTTGCTGATGCGAACGCAGAGACTTCTAGCGACAAATTAAATACGTGCCTGACTACACTTTGGGCACACATCAATAAAGTTAGTAAAATTATTCGTTCAGTCTGTAGTAAAAAATCATTTCCTGATATTTATTTAAAACGACATCATAATTGAACTTGAGGATATAGTCGTTTATGGTTGTTGTTTTTTTTTTTTTCCTTTTTTAGTTTACACAAACAAAATAGGATATAAGTTCTCGTACTCACACTTAACTTCTAGAGGGGTGGTGGGTTCATAACACGGAGAGGAGAGAAATTCTATGTACGCGTTATATATCGTTAGTTGTTTATTTAATGATATAAAATAATAATCTGTATGAATTATTAGTTTCTATTATTATTATCATAGTGAAAGCATAAATATGTATGTTTTATATTTCTAAACTTAGGCATGATGTATGTAATTTTATGTATTACAATTACCAGTTATTTGTGGGTATTTAAACACAATTATAACTGCTATATCTGTAATCAATATTTTATATGTAGTTCTAACATATATAAGTTAATCAATTAAAACAATAAATTGTTCAATTATTGTTCAATAGACAAAGTGTAAGGATTAATGTCAACAACAACAAATAACTAATTTACAAGTACTTTTACCTGTC
>NW_013667249.1:131178-135837 GCF_000517525.1 Limulus polyphemus | reverse complement strand
CCCATACTTAGTGTTATAAACCTTCAGACTTGCCGCTGTTCCTTTGTAAATTACATGCGTAATGTAATTGTCAAATTTAATAAAAAAAAACTAAAAATGATTAATGTTGAAACATTAGCTGTTGTCGTTCACAGTTTTTACTGAAACAACTTTATATTATTAGAATGCGCGTTTTTTGTGTGAACCCCTGATTTTAGTGTTGTAAATCCGGAGACTTACCGCTGTCCCAGCAGGAGGCGTGTAAAAAAAATGACATACTGTATATAAAAGTTATGACTAACATTCAGAACCAGTCTTGCGTTATTTTATTTTTCTATGTAAATTGTTTAATGTAAGTAGAAAACATATACTGAGTAATAATAAATATGTTTAGGAGCAAACGGTATCGATTTTTTTACTCTACCTATTCAAAATGTCCACTATATATTAATATTGTAAAACTGTATATGTCACACACACACACAGTTATGAGTCTCGTGGTTAAGCTCGTGCCATTTCGTCTTTAAAGCGAAAAGCTAGGAGACTTATTTTAGGCCTAAGTGATATAGAAGCCCTATCTGAAATTATACTGTCGAAAGAAGTCAATTTAAGTGAATAATATATAATGCATAACTCAGATAAGGCGCCTCGATTTATGGCAGCCAGATCTCCTATTTTAAACACACATAATTGTATGGTTCGGATGGGGCATGGGCTCTGGTACATAATAAAGACACTTTATGTAACAGATTACGATATATTATATATGTAATATAAAAAGTGCTTTGTACATTTAAAATGTGTATCGTGACAAAGCAAATTCCCGCGAAAACATTTAGAAGACGACATATATATATATAAATGATATTTCGTTCTAAATACTTGCTTCAACAACTTGTAAAAACTGTAGTGGTGCTTATCACTGGAATCAATAAAAATCAATCGTTTTTTTTATTAATAACTCGAAACAGAGTTTCGTGTTTGTCTTTGCAGAACTCAGACTTATGGCTTGTTGTGTCCACGTGTATCACCGACACTGGTGTCTCCCCGCGTGCAGAAGACGGACGTATGATAGTTTAGACACAGCGTGCGTGCGCTATGTTAAAAATACGGATCTCCGTTTACTCCCAAAAATGTGCACGTTTCCGCCTATGTAAAGAGTAAGCCGCTGTTACAACTTTAGGCCTTACAATATAATTTCACATATTAGTGTAGGAAGAGTAATTTACCTTATTGTAAGATATCATATCTTCGGGCTTTAACGTAATTTGATGTTCATGTAATAAGCTTAAAATGGTAATATTTTAAGCCTTATATTTGACTTGTTTCTTTGTTATATAGCACAAAGTCACACAATGGGCTATCTGTGCCGTGCCCACCACTTATCTTATGTGTCTTCAGACTCATAGCTGAGCCGATAAACATTAATATTCTTATTCCGACAGCTTATCCATCTGTCTGTCTGTCTATCATACACATATGCTTTATGAAACTACATTGTATGTTATACACCTGTTATCTTTATGTGATTGGAATGTTTATTAACAACGCAGGTGGTGATTTTATGTAATACTTTTATGGAGTTTTGAACATTTACTTGGCTCTGGGGTCTATATATAAAAGTAGCGACAGACCCGCACGTGACAGCAGGCAGTTTTGTATATATTTAGTACGATAATTACTACAGCATTCATTTGATTTATATACACACGTGCTTTTAATGGCATGTCTTTATACAGGTCTCCAGCATTTTTGTTTTGACCCCCTTTTAAGCTTTGCGACTGATTTTGGCATTTTATTCTTCTACTGGTTTTTGTGTGTACATTATTTGCCAGATAATTTATCACTGCTTAACGATATTATGACAAACTTTGGCACAGGCCTTCCTTAGTTATTAGGTGGCGGACAAGTGTTTTAGAACTGCTAAAATAAGATTTTTATTCTAAGGTCAAAAACACATCTCGTACAATTACAAGTTCAAGTATTAAACACTTTTCCCCTAAATTGCTTATTGTATTATGATTATTAATACTTTCTGATAAGCCAGACTTCCAAGTTTTGAATTAAAACTGTCTTTGACAGAGATTTAAGGCCTTACGTTGAATCCATATTCATATGAGATAAACCATATGAAAAATAAAATGATATTATTTTTAGGCCTTAAAATGTTTGACGTATTTGTCTAAGAAGAGTAATTTACTTTGAGCCTTATTATGATTACATTTCTATGTAAGAAAAGTAAGATGACATAACTTTAAGCTGTAATATAATTTGATGTTCGCATAAGAAGATTAAGATGGCAGTAGCTGGGGCTTAGGAGGTAAAGGGAAATGAGTGACGAAATCATAGTGGAGGGTTTGGGGACATGTCCCCTTTGAAACGTTTGTAATTTTTACTGAAAATGGTGCATTTTTATGGTATCTAAGACTGTTTTATGCATATATAGGTGTAATGGCTTCTACCCGCCTAGGCACACCAGTAAGAAAGTGTAATGTTATGGTTCGTTGTAATATGATGTCTTGTGTAAGAAAGTAAAAAAAAAATGGCATAAAATGTACAATCTTACTGCAGTTTTACCATACTGACTTATGAAAATGTCATTTTATGTTTTGTGTGATTAAAATCTACTCGTCATTTTGGAATTTCTTTGGGAAAGACGTAATGTAATTTGGTAATACATAAGCATTTTAACATTATCAACGTTTAATTTTAAAATCTGTGTTCATACGAGGACCGTTGCCATTTATTTTGTACGACGCAAACGTGATATATTAATTAAGGTTGCTAAAATATGTTATTTAATATACAAAACGGAAGGCATTATAAGAAGAAATAAAACGATCAACATACAAGTGGGTGCCGTGAGGAGAAAGACTGTGTTCAACGTTTAGGATAGTTGACCTTTAATGGGATTTCTGTGAGGAGAATGACTACAGTCAACGATTCGACCTTTTCTCTGTTAAGAGAAGGTCTGTGGTCAACTTTTTTGGCCAGCCGATCTTCTATAGGGCAGCTGTGAAGAAAAAGACAATGGTCATCCCGTTTCGTCCAGTTCACTGTTAAATTTGACCGCTGCGAAGAAAAAAAAAACAGTGACCAGCGTTTCAAGTTGTCGACCTTTAACACGGAAGTTATGGAGAGAAATACTATGGTCAAATATTTTTGGCCAAACGGTGATCATTGGGCCAGAAATGTTATAATCATGTTTGTATTTTTATATTTGACCAAGCTGTATGCCCATTATTTGTGTTATTTAATAAGAACACATTTATTTGTTTAAATACATTAAGTCTCCGCGATAGACGCGCCTGATACTTGACCGTCTGTAGATTAATACAACATTTACTGCAGGCCTCTGGACATCAAAGTTGGTAATAATGGGTACATACCTATCCATATACCTATAGGTAGACATTGTTATAATGATCAGAAAGATATCCTTGAATGTTGTTTTGTGTGTTCCTCCTTAGTAAATATTCTAGATCGTTAAGTCGATAAAATATCACATAAGTACACACTTAGAGCTCCAAAGTAAACGTTGTTACTGATTATGGGTCGTTACCTGCTGATTTGGTCCCTAGAAATTGATATGTGACCTCTCTGCACGTGAGCCGGTTCGGGTGTGAGTCTTGACCTCAAAGTCACGGATGTAGGATTGGCAGGCCTTTGGCGCCGTCATTTTTACTGTTCACTGTTACTTAAACATAAAGCAAACAGTCTTTACCTCTCTCTAGTACAAACGGCACTTCTAATTGTAGTTCTTTCAGCTCCTATGCCGTACTTCAAGTACGTTCTCTTGGTAAAGAAAGGGGCGTTTCTTTCTAATACGGGCTGCTTTCAGGAGAGCACGTGCTGGCTATCTAATATTCAATGAGCGAGGTAAGAAAACCGTGTCGTTATGTTTTTTTCAGAGAACTGAAGTATCAAATCAGGAATCTTTAGTTTTGCTATACGTATAAAATGTCTCGGTATAACTTTCCTGCTAACGTTTTCATCTTAGTATATTGTACTAAATCCGGGAGATGGCAGCACATGCTATCAAACTTCCTCTGCAGAACGTGATTTGGCTGTAAATATAGGGACACAACACTTTAGGCAAGTGACACTAAAATCTAATTTGTATGTGTCGTGAATCGAATGGATACACGTGTAATCAAGAAGTCAATTTGTTCTGCAAGTATGCTAATTATCTTGTAAGAGAAAGTCACCCGCTCACGCTAATAATCGAACTTTTTTTTAAAGCGATTTTCCGGTAATTTCAGAATTTAACATAGATTTTGGTACAGTTGTTAGTACATTTAGAACCAATAATTATAGTCGCAATCTACATGCAGAAGTAGGCGTTTACAATCGAAGGCCATCCTGAGATTAGAGCATTTTTTTTTAACGTATACAAAGGAAGGAAACTAATATGTTTAACTTGATAAGTTTGTTTTTATTTCAAGTTTGTTTCTTGTGTAAATTGGCAGATTTCACTAATCCTTTCTTCCACGTCCGCATTTCCTTTTACACGTGCAGGCCATCTTTCTCCATCGATATATTTCTTTGTGTATTCTGACGCGTAGATCATCTTTCTCCATGGAGATATTTTTTGTGTATTCTGACGCGTAGATCATCTTTCTCCGTGGAGATATTTCTTTGTGTAACTCTGACGCGTAGATCATCTTTCTCCGTGGAGAT
>NW_013667249.1:127645-130209 GCF_000517525.1 Limulus polyphemus | reverse complement strand
ATAAAGAAAGGGGATGTAGACTGTAAACACAAATGTAATGCAAGAAGATAGAGTTCTGTAAACAACATTAAAAAAAAAGAAAACATTCTACGAACACAGATGTTACGCATTAGGATGGAGATCACCGAACCCTGGAATGAATCGTAACTGTAAATATTGCGTCATTATATCAAAGCTGTAATGAATCGACACTGTAAATATTGCGTCGTTATATCAATCTTGGAACGAATCGATACTGTAAATATTGCGTCATTATATCAAAACTGGAATGAATCAATATAACAAAAATATTTTTTATTGTTTATGTTTTATTGGTTTTAGTTTTATGTACTTATAATGTTTCTGAAATCTCAGCTAGAAATTCTCAGTGACTTCCTAAACATTTTTGACAGTTCACAGTAGTAGAGATACAAACGTTTTTTATTTCTTTTTCACTTCATTTATCTTAACTGGAGTTTTTAGACTTTAGTCAAAGTGTGTTTCAACACTTCAAAAATGTTTTTATCATAATTATTTGGATCGAATTCACATTTTAAGATATGCTGATAACATAGCAAGAGGCCGTCTCTGCTGAAACTCCGCCTTCATTTGTAATTGACGTTGTCAGTTTTAGCTATAGACAGCCGTCAACGAAGAGCCGCGAAAGGTGAACAAAAATGTAAACTGAAGACTTTTGAAGAATAATAAGTACCATGTACAAATCAAATCTTTATATATATATATATACACACGTGTGTGGGTTATCTTTATGTGTTTGAATTGTAATTTATTTCTCATTTAAAAACTTGAAAAATATTATCTTCAGTAAATTTGCTCTACAATCTTGCTTGTGACCATCAAATGTTCGAAAAGTTTCTTTGTTCACAAAGTCATGAATATTTCATTTTTAACCTCCGAGAACAATGTGCAATGCATACTATAAGTCAACGCCAGACATATTACATTTTATATGGGTGTATTATTAATTACGAAACGCAGGTCAATCTTGTGATTATTTTATTACCATATAATATGGCATAGCCATGCTCACTAACTACAAGTATGTAGCTTAGATTGCTCTGATCGGAAGTTGATATTAAATATCAGATTTTAAATTGTTAATCCGTGACATGTGCTCTAGTAGTCTGATTTTGATCTCTTTTACAAACTTTTGCGGAATGAGGTTTGGAGTTCTACAAGCTTTGCACAAATTACCCTAGAATTGTGCTACAGGAGTCATTGTTGTAAACTTTTCGGTTTCACTATTACCCTAGAATTGTGCTACAGGAGTCATTGTTGTAAACTTTTCGGTTTCACTATTACCCTAGAATTGTGCTACAGGAGTCATTGTTGTAAACGTGTCTGTTTCCCTATTACTCTAGAATTGTGCTACAGGAATCATTGTTGTAAACGTGTCGGTTTCACTATTACCCTAGAATTGTGCTACAGGTATCATTGTTGTAAACGTGTCGGTTTCACTATTACCCTAGAATTGTGCTACAGGAATCATTGTTGTAAACGTGTCGGTTTCACTATTACCCTTAGCGCTGTGTTAAGAAAATTGTATTTTCGTGTCCTGTGTCCTTAGTATATTTCAAGAAGATACAATCTGACAAACCTATAAACAAAATCTGAGATCTGTGTTTACAGAACTCCATCCCCTTTCTTTATAGCTATTTTTGATATAATGACGCAATATTTACAGTATCGATTCGTTCCAGCATTGATATAATGACGCAATATTTACAGTGTCGATTCATTACAGCTTTGATATAATGACGCAATATTTACAGTGACGATTCTTTCCAGCATTGATAGAATGACGCAATATTTACAGTGACGATTCTTTCCAGCATTGATATAATGACGCAATATTTACAGTGACGATTCTTTCCAGCATTGATATAATGATGCAGTATTTACAGTGGTTTTCATTGAATTAGAACAACTGACTGTCGGTTACTAAAAATATTATCTTAACACGTTAAAAAACATAGCATCAGGGTAGGGAGTACAAAAAAAAATTATGCTAGTGTGCACATAAATAAATGTGAAAAGAAACAAAAGTTGATATAAATATTCGAAGCACACACACACACACACACATATATATATAATGTCAGGAAAAATAAACATCCATGTTCGGTATATACAAACATACGTGTTAATATATGCAAAGAAACAACTACATTAAGATAGATATCTGTACATGTCAGGAAACACAAAGAAATGTCTCCGTGGAGAAAGGTGACCTACCTGTCAGGATACACAAAGAAATATCTCGATGGACAAAGATGACTTTCACTTCAAGATACACAAATAAATATCTCCATGGAGAAAGATGACCTTTACTTCAGGATACACAAAGAAATATCTCCACGGAGAAAGATGAACTACGCGTCAGAATACACAAAAAATATCTCCATGGAGAAAGATAACCTTCACGTCAGGATACACAAAGAAATATCTCTATGGAGAAAGATGACCTTCACGTCAGGATACACAAAGAAATATCTCCATGGAGAAAGATGACCTTCACGTCAGGATACACAAAGAAATATCTCCATGGAGAAGGATGACCTTCA
>NW_013667249.1:122986-127635 GCF_000517525.1 Limulus polyphemus | reverse complement strand
AACTCTATCTTCTTGCATTACATTTGTGTTTACAGTCTACATCCCCTTTCTTTATGGCTGTGTTCGGTGATCTCCATCCTAATGCCTAACATCTGTGTTCGTAGAATGTTTTCTTTTTTTTTTAATGTTGTTTACAGAACTCTATCTTCTTGCATTACATTTGTGTTTACAGTCTACATCCCCTTTCTTTATGGCTGTGTTCGGTGATCTCCATCCTAATGCCTAACATCTGTGTTCGTAGAATGTTTTCTTTTTTTTTAATGTTGTTTACAGAACTCTATCTTCTTGCATTACATTTGTGTTTACAGTCTACATCCCCTTTCTTTATGGCTGTGTTCGGTGATCTCCATCCTAATGCGTAACATCTGTGTTCGTAGAATGTTTTCTTTTTTTTTAATGTTGTTTACAGAACTCTATCTTCTTGCATTACATTTGTGTTTACAGTCTACATCCCCTTTCTTTATGGCTGTGTTTATCTAACTTTATCAATTTTATCTGCAACTTGCTCTCAGCGATCCAAACCTTTGCTTTTTTTGTCTTGCAGTTCTGTTTATAGACTATTCTATTGTCTATATATTTACTGAAGTACTAACCCCCCTGCTTTACAACTGTGCCTATAGAACTCTATCCCTATTTTTTACAGCTGTGTCCACGGACTTCAAAACTCTTCTTTACAGTTGAGTCCACAGAACTCGATCCATCTGTTTTTATAGTCAGTGTTCACAGAAGTCCATTCCTTTTACAGTTGTGTCCACAGAACTCGATCCATCTGTTTTTATAGTCAGTGTTCACAGAACTCCATTCCTTTTACATCCGTGTCCACGGACTTCAAAACTCTTCTTTACAGTTGAGTCCACAGAACTCGATCCATCTGTTTTTATAGTCAGTGTTCACAGAAGTTCATTCCTTTTCCAGCCGTGTCCACGGACTTTTAAACTCTTGCTTTACAGTTGTGTTCACAGAACTCCATTCCTTTTACAGCCATGTCCACGGACTTCAAAACTTTTCTTTACAGTTGTGTTCACAGAACTCGACCCATCTTGCTATATATTCAGTGTTTAGAGAACTCCAGACCTTCTATAGATGTGTTTTCGGACTAACCCTTACATGCTTTACAGCTGTGTTGATTCTTATCTAAAACTTTTTTTTAATAGTACGCATTTTTAGGAATGTGAATATATGTTATTTAAAGCTTCTCAGAATGCACTAGACTCCCAGTGAACCTTTGCTTCTGGTGTTGAAAGGATTAAATTCGTTTTTCATCAAAAACCCACTATTAATGTCACTTCACATCTATCTAAACCACTAGTGAATCACTACGGGTTTCAACATCATGGAGTTGTTTCCGTACACGTCCTGTAATCCTGCTGTGCGCTGCTGTATGTATCATTTCATAGATCAACCCATGCATGTGGGCAGGATATTTCATAACAACCATCCCCACGAAACTGAACATAAACCTGTCGAATCTTCGCTAAGCAGCTAGCGTTGATAACTGACGATGTCAGTCTGGAAACGTAAAACTGAAAGGAAACGTTATGCATCACGAGCAGCGGTTTCAAATGGCATAACGATAGGACCTCGACTGTACTAAATACTCGGAATTTACGATTTAGAAGCATGCAAATTCATATAAACATGCGTACAAATACGTAATTCTGGCCTCCTTCTGTTATGCTTTTTGAACAATTTCAAACAGAAGACGAACGATTTGGGATTTCCCACTTAATGAACTCTGTATGAAATATTATTGCTACTAAGGCCTAAGTAAATAAAGAAGTTTTAAATTTTATTTTATCTATTGTTCCTTTCTAACAACTCGTGAACTTATGACGTCGTGAAATCTCATGCACATGATTAAATAAATCTCTGGGGTAAGAATATATAGTTTAAAGAAAAATTTCTATAAAACTCGTAATAAAACTGAAAATTCTTTAACACATCAATTGCATCTGGCCATGTCTCGTTGACTCCACGATCATAGATCATGCAACGTTTTTGTCTTTCCAACGACTGATACAAAATAAGACTTGGGGCGTCCTATAGCAGTCAACCTGATTGACTCTAGTACTAAGTAAAAGTAATCGTGAACAGTACTCTATATAAAGTGTAGTTGAAAATATACTGTTCAGTTTTTACTGAGAACTCCTAATAAAAAAGTAAGACAAAGTATTAAGAATATTATCAGTTTTATAGTGGTGTTTTCAGGGTAAGATTAAGGACTTGGAGGGGCGGGTTAAATTTCGTAGTGGGTTCTCAAAATATGATCAGTCTTATAATGGTGTTTTCAGGGTAAGATCAAGGACTTGGATGGGTGGGTTAAATTTCGAAGTGGGTCCTCAGAATAATATCAGTCTTATAGTGGTGTTTTCAGGGTAAGATTAAGGACTTTGGATGGGCGGGTTAAATTTCGTAGTGGGCCCTCAGAACTGAATTTCATGAATAAATCAAATATAATTTAATAATATTTAGCAAATACAGTTTGAACAACACACAAACACAAATAATATACAAAATTCTAATTCTAACGTTTATAACAAGTATAAAGTAATGACAATGATTTTTTTTTTTTAAATGGCGGATCAAATATTTATGAAACTATAAACTGTAATAGGCTTATACGAAACAATTAAAATTCCTGTTGTCATAGTGACACAGTTTTAGACATATATTTTCCTATGAAACATCCAGTTTTTTATTAGTTTTTCTCTTAGTTGGAGACCTCTTCGATCTGCCCCACATTAATTCGTCCCAGGGTGTTTTACCACAATAAGTATCCTCTAAGGGATCACACTGCCATTTGCAGCATCACAAACGTTGCAAATTTTTCTTTCTATAGTTTCTCGTGTAGCTAACAACTACAAAACAAAAAGGAATATCAATAGTTAGGATGTTTATTGACCAATTAGAAAAGGGATATCAATGGTTAGAATGTTTAGCAACGAATTAGAAAAGGGATATCAATAGTTAGGATGTTTAGTAACCAATTAAAACAAGTGAGATGTTTTCTCTACAATTCTACAGTATATAAATTAACTATATGTGCATGAGTCAAAATACGTATACCATGACCTTTTACGGAGTTACATTTAACACGGTATTATGTATTTGATGTCAACTATTTATTTTACGCTGCATTGTTAATTTAGCTACAGTTTGTGGAGAGTAAATACTAGATACAGTGTACAGGGATACTGAATCAAACAACAACTGTAGTTACACATTTCTTAGGTTTTAGAAGTTAGAAAATCGTACGATGGATAAAGTATTTTTATTCTTCACTTGAACATCACCTTGCATTCCGACTTGTCAGAGTTTGAATCACACTAACGTTTGACAATTCGTATACATATTCTGTATACAAATAGGTTTGTAATACATCTGAATTTTTGTATGCAACATACTTGTACATTTGACTAAAGGCTTGCCCCCCCCCCCAGTGGCACAGCGGTATGTCTGCGGACTTACAACGCTAGAATCCGGGTTTCGATACCCTTGGTGGGCAGAGCACAGATAGCCCATTGTGTAGCTTTGTGCTTAATTAAAACAAACAAACAAACAAACAAACTAAAGGCTTGCGACATTTCTTGTAGATACGCTAAGTAAATTCGGAATTATAGTCAACATTCTTTTTTCAATACAGAGTTGGCCCAATGGAACGAATTCGTGCACGTTCGGTTAATAAAGGTCTTTATTACCTTTTACTGCACATAGGTGGCAATTGAAGCTTTTAAAATAACTTATCAAATATTCTGTGATAAACTTTCTTTTTTTTCGTAATCTACAAAAAACAAAAAACGATTAACTTCATGGTCTTTACGTTATTACATGTTTACCCAATGGGCTGATAGTACTTGTGTCCCCTTTACTGTTGGTATGTGGTAATTTCCTTCCAACAGATGCTAATGTAAATCATTTTCTTGTATTTTCATCTACCTTAAATTTCTGCTGATCATAAAAAATTTACAGATTAAAATAAACAGTTCAGGTGTATAGGAATTAAATTGTAATTGGGTAATAAATTTGGGGGCTGGGCGTGAAATAGTAGTTAGCGTTTTCGACTTTGTATCGAAAGGTCCAGGGTTCGAGACTTGATGCTACGGAACATGCTTCCCACTTTCTGCTATGCTTCATTATAAAAACGACAGTCCTTGTGGCGGCGGGTTCTGCTGGTTGGCTGTTTTCCCTCTGATCAATGGTTCAAATTTAGGGGCGCTAATACCTGAATCTTAAGAGTCCTTCATCATCATGTGCACTAAAGGTTCTTTGATGTTAAAAGTCCCAAGAAACGCAGAAGCTAGTCTATGTAATGATACATCAAGGGATTGGGTGTGACGTAATGTGTGTTTTCCTTACTTTTAATAAGGTGTAATGACTTGAAACACATTTCCTTAAAACGTTTTTTTACACTGCGTTGATATGAATTAACGATTGAGTATGACAGTAATTTGCTGCCTTTTCAAACTTCATATTCTCTTAGTTGAACTACCACAGGTAAAAATATTATTAGATATTACAATTGATTATGACAGTAATTTGCTGCCTTTTCAAACTTCATATTCTCTTAGTTGAACTACCACAGGTAAAAATATTATTAGATATTACGATTGAGTATGACAGTAATTTGCTGCCTTTTCAAACTTCATATT
>NW_013667249.1:119763-122329 GCF_000517525.1 Limulus polyphemus | reverse complement strand
GGTTTTCTGACATTAATAGTGTATTTTTACTGCTTATGACTATGGTTGAAGCATTATTATGCACTACTCTTTAGGGTTTTCTGACATTAATAGTGTATTTTTACTGCTTATGACTATGGTTGAAGCATTATTGTGCACTACTCTTTAGGGTTTTCTGACATTAATAGTGTATTTTTACTGCTTGTGACTATGGTTGAAGCATTATCATGCACTAATCTAAACAACAAACCATAAAAAAACGAATAAAGAATGTAGTGTTTAAAAATACAATAAACCTAATATTATTGATTTATGACACATATAATCGATTATAAGGGAAAAATTAGTATTTAAATTTTTTTGGATACTCGGAAACTTTACCTATGATCTTGGTATTAAGCGCAAAGGTTATACACTTAATTTCTATGATTGTTTATTATGAGATAAGTGCTGTTTCATTGTATAATTCTTTTATGTTTAAAAGAAAACATTAAAAGTTAAGAGAATATTATAACACGAAACACATTTTTTTTATTTCTAACTGCTTTTCTTTGTTGCTCTTCAGTATTAATATTTTGATCTCACCTGGAATGTCTTAAGTTATATACAACTCTTCAAGAAATGTGTGAAACACAAGTCCACTCTTCAGGAAATATGTTAAACACAAGTTAACTCTTCAGGAAATATGTTAAACACGGGTTAACTCTTCAGGAAATATGTTAAACCACAAGTTAATACTTCAGAAAATATGTTAAACACAAGTTAACACTTCAGGAAATATGTTAAACACGGGTTAACTCTTCAGGAAATATGTTAAACACAAATTAACTCTTCGGGAAATGTTTCTTTTTTTATCAGTAATATCTCGCAATGGTAAGAAAATCACATACGAACATACTGTACCATAATTTCGAAATTTGATCCTTGATTCGAAACTAATAATTAATCAGATCCTCTCCATCATATGAATCAAAACTTCATATTAGAAGATCCGTTACTAAAATCCCAAAACGAACATTTAATTCACATTAATCATTTTTCCTCAGTGTTTGGCTCCCCTGTCTTGTTTGTCCAATTCATCAAGGACTTAGCGTGATTTAAGACACTTACCTCAATTTAAATTAAGCGCCATTGTCTCAAACACTGCAAATCCAAAAATTAGAATAAATTCCTTTAATTGTCCAGATTATTTTCACACTAAGTTTCGAAAGAAAATAACTAAATAATATTTGGGAAGAGATATGTAACACTTTTAGTTCACATGTACGTTTTTATTAGTGCTACCAAAACTAAGTTTGCTAACCCTTACTTCAATGTGTTTTCGTGTCCATATATATATACGGAAAAAACTACAGAAACAAACAAATTAATGCACAACATATTCACACACGTGCGTGGGTGGGTGCAGTATTTTCATGCTTATGTACCAGAAGTAATGCTATATAACACATTAGCTGCTCACAATATATTTAAGTATCAACACTTGAGATTAAAATAAATAAGTAGTAAAGTTAAAGATATTAAACATTTACTCGCGCAGCACACATAACCACATAACACAAAATAATTAAAACTGCTAAGTCAAAGAAGGCATTTTCATTATTTATCATTATGCCCTTATTACAGAAATTCGTTTGCAATGTTCACTTAAAACGTGCTTTTAGCACTATCCTAAATCTCATAAGCTGGCCGAACCTCGTGAGATATTGTTAACATGCAAATGATGAAACAATGGATTATAATATTTACACACAAAAAACCGTCTAAGAACAGTGTATCTAATTAGTTATACTTATTGCCAGGTTGATTTTAGTTTCGTTCTAAGTTGGTAACTTGCTCTGATCGGAAGTTGATGTGTCGTACTTCCACCTGTAAACTATGGTTTTTATATTCAGTCCTAGTAGATTAAACTATAAGAACCAACTTCTACCCTGATTGTTTACGTTCATCACAGGATCAGTCGTCAAACTAGGAATCCAAGTAAACTGCAGAGTGAATGTTTTAGGTCAGTGATGTTTTACGTCAGTTACTTTGTGCTGAGAAATTGCCGAAATAGTACATAATCTCTTATAATTACCAGCCCGGTTTACGGTTCAACAGTGTTAAACATTTCCGCGAACAACAAAATTAACTTAGTTGGCTTTCTTCAGATCTACATCACTTATAAAAAAAAATGTGAAGGAGCGGTGCTAAAATTACTGGATGGTCCCCGTATCGATGAGTACTAGAAGCCAATTACAATGCAGCGGTGTCAATTCTCGATGACAAGGCACCAGATCGAAGTGGAGGGGGGCGGCAACAAAAATAAAGACCTGCGACCCTCACAAAAAACTTATTTTTAAAGAGGTTGGACCCTACAGACACTTTCAAACATCGTTTGTTAATGTCTGTAAGCCTAGCTAATTGTTGGCGTGTCCCGTTTTTCAATGACAACACGTGCTAAATTTAGCTTTGGCATATAAATCATGGTGCTTGTGCACACGCGCTTTTCTCTCAAACTGCCGTGGTTTCCAATTTCAGTTCATTCTACTTCAACCACCCTTTGATGTACTCTCCCCCACGCCTCCCCTAAGCGGGCCCGGCATGG
>NW_013667249.1:117201-119402 GCF_000517525.1 Limulus polyphemus | reverse complement strand
GTAGCTTTGCGCGAAATTCAAAAACAAACAATCCCCTAAGCGTTAGGACGAGAGAGAGATAAAGGTAACCTGTTTGTTCTCAAAATAAACCGAACAGAAAGTAAGTTTACTCACGTGGATGTCACACGAACTCGATAAAAACTAAATATGTTGTCGTGGGAGGTACAGGTAATTTGATTTAATTTCCAAAGAGCGTACATTGACTAAACAATTGTCCATCCAAATGAATATTATATATCTGAACATGTTCTACTTTGAATTTTTAAACTCGCACGAAAATGAAGATGCAAATAAATGCTCACAGAACAGTTTTTTCATTGGTTTGATCTGTCTTGCGTCATTGGCGTTAATTAATTGAAAGCTGGAATCGTCATTTAATCTTAATCTAACATATATTTGTTCAGCTAATAACTGTACTTATGTGGTATTAATTTTAAATTTTGAACAAAGATCTCAATACACAAAAATAGCTACTCACAATTGTTTTAGTTTTACCTGTTTTTAAGATAGGAATACCGATTAAAAATTAAAAAAAACACTTAATATAAAAAACGCACGTTTAGGGAAAGGCAATACAACACATAGAAAACAGTACAGCATTTTTAATTAATGCGAATTACAACATGTTCTTAATTTCAGCATTTTTTATACAAGTGTTTTTGAACTATTTACATATCATTTGCTATAATAACATATGAGTAACATACACGTAAAAAAAAACGAAAAACCCTCCTTATAGCAATAATTCCATTAATTACTGCTAGGGTCTCCTGTGTATATCACATAGAGAACGGTATAAAGATTAGGTAGTAATTTTGAGAGTTAACTCTTCATCCAGCATTATTATATATTCAGGCGAGAAAACGGCTTAGAATGCTTAGTTAAGTGAAGTTATTAACGTTTTATAATATTCAACATTTATAATGATAAGTCTGGAACACATCTGTTTGCCCCCCAGTGGTATGTCTGCGGACTTACAACGGCTAGAAACCGGGTTTCGATACCCGCGGTGGGCAGAGCACAGATAGTCCATTGTGCAGCTCTGTGCTTAACTTCAAACAAACACATCTATTTTTGTTTTGTTTTAGTTTTGATACACGTATTTGTGAATAGACTTACTGGAAACTTTCAG
This sequence comes from Limulus polyphemus, assembly GCF_000517525.1. Classification (NCBI taxonomy): domain Eukaryota; kingdom Metazoa; phylum Arthropoda; class Merostomata; order Xiphosura; family Limulidae; genus Limulus; species Limulus polyphemus. The sequence continues at coordinate 118,270 of NW_013667249.1, read as the reverse complement.
AAAATGATTATACAGTCATCTGTTTGTTTGTCCGTTGTTTGGTGCGGTAAAATATCGCTTTTATGTATGGATTTGAAAGTATTGTGCTTTAAAATTCCTTGCAACGTTTACAGTCTTACACGTATTAAAAGTATCTATATCAAGTTATTCGAAAAATAACTGTAAATAGGCGTCCAAATAAAATATTTAAACAAGTTAACAGCATATATCTCGCGTATTTCCACACAAAAATTAAGACCCACTGTGCGTCATGTGGGAATTACATTGAAGTTCCTCGTGCGGCGAGTTAAAAACCAAGTTTTATACATGCAACTACAGCAAACCCACTGTGCGTGATCATCATCGAATTTTAATGTTATCATGAAAGCTGTTTGTCAAAATTTTAAATTTGTCCTCGTGACGATATGCGTGTTGTTAATTACTTAGTATATGCCCTTTTACTCACGAAAAAATGAAAGCAGCTTCTGAAAGGCGCACATAACTTATCAACTACAAAGACGACCACAGGAAACATTCGAAGCTCCTTCGAAGCAGATCGATTTTTTCAATAAAAATCACCTGTCAGTTAACACAAGTGAATGCCGGCCACGTCGTACGGTAATGGCTGCAGTCCTAGATATGGACCTTAGAGTCTGTTTCAATTCACAGGATATTCCAAGGAGAGATGCAACGTGGAATATTAAGCAGAAAAGGAAAATCGTGTGTTATATATATTTTAGGATAACTCCAATCCACGTCTTGTATTCATTCAGTACCCTCGGAATACACACGACGAACGTTCTTCTAGGCTAATTTCGAGCCAACTATGCGTGACTAATTTGTCTTTCTTTGTCGTAGATATATAAGGAAAGACAAGCGTTCAATGAATTAGACGATTGGTATATTGTGGGAAGAAAAAAGAAACAAAAGATATCTAGAGAACAATTTCAACTTATTCTCTCGAGTTCTTTCTATACTGTTTTATGTAGACTTTTCAAACTTTGAATTATGTATGTTACATTTATCATTCCAATCAGAGTGTAAGATGTAAAGAAAGATGTATATATATATATATATATATATATATATA
>NW_013667249.1:109360-116321 GCF_000517525.1 Limulus polyphemus | reverse complement strand
TCAGTATCTAAGGTATACTAGTACACAGTGTATATTACAGTTTCTGCCTTTAATATCTAAGGTATACTAGTACACAGTGTATATTATAGTGTCTGCCTTTAATATCTAAGGTATACTAGTACACAATGTATATTACAGTTTCTGCCTTTAGCATCTAAGGTATACTAGTACACAATGTATATTATAGTGTCTGCCTTTAGTATCTAAGGTATACTAGTACACAATGTATATTACAGTTTCTGCCTTTAGTATCTAAGGTATACTAGTACACAGTGTATATTATAGTTTCTGCCTTTAGTATCTAAGGTATACTAGTACACAGTGTATATTATAGTGTCTGCCTTTAGTATCTAAGGTATACTAGTTCACAGTGTATATTATAGTGTCTGCCTTTAGTATCTAAGGTATACTAGTACACAGTGTATATTATAGTGTCTGCCTTTAGTATCTAAGGTTTACTATTACACAGTTTTTGGACTTTCATTTTCAATGAACATTGGGTCAAGTGAAACTTTGAACTAGTTTCATTGGATTTCAGTCTTGATTAACGTTTCAAAAATGTTTCTACGAATATATAAAGAAAAGTAGAATTCTTTGTTTTACAAGAGTACAATATGAGAAAATCAAATGTGTTTACATCCTTTAAGTTAATAATACTCCGCTATTATGGTTCATCTCAGAGGCGATGGAACTGCAGTTTTCAATCTTGAACTTGAGGTAAGTACAGGAAACATTAAGGTAAGAAATATCGCCGGTAAGAACTCGGTGTTATCGTTCTTTGATTTATACACACGTCAAAACAACTAACAAAACATAAAACTCACAGCTCTGGGGAAAAAAATGGAAGTAGTTTTTACAAACTGGTAGAACAACTGAAATAAAAGATCTAATGATAGAAGTCGCTTTTATAAACTGGTAGAACAAATGAAATAAAAGATCTAATGATAGAAGTCGTTTTTACAAACTGGTAGAACAACTGAAATAAAAGATCTAATGATAGAAGTCGTTTCCACAAACTAGTAGAACAACTGAAATAAAATATCTAAAGATTTTAGTTTTTATCAACACTAATTTCTGAAGAGATTTTTTATAGAATTTTGCTTCACGGGATTTTTAAACCCTCGATTACGTACACTATAAATAAAATGATCTATAACTAATGTATAATCACTTGCTCAAAATGAAGTATGAATTCAATTATTTTGGATATGTAGATAAAAAACGATATGGTCTTGTTTCAAGACGCTAACAAACAGGTATCGATTTAAGCATGTTTATATAAAAACAAAACGATATAGTGTTGTTTCTAGACACTAAAAAACAGGTATCGATTTAAGCATGTTTATATAAAAACAAAACGATATAGTGTTGTTTCTAGACACAAAAACAGGTATCGATTTAAGCATGTTTATATAAAAACAAAACGATATAGTGTTGTTTCTAGACACTAAAAAAACAGGTATCGAGTTAAGCATGTTTATATAAAAACAAAACGATATAGTGTTGTTTCTAGACACTAAAAAACAGGTATCGATTAAGCATGTTTATAAAAAATCGGATATATTCTTGTTTGTAAACAGTAGTAAACGTATGGATTTAAGCATATTTATAAAAAAAGGATATAGTGTTGTTCCTAAACACTAACAAACAGATATCGATTTAAGCATGTTTATAAGAAAAGGATATAGTGTTGTTTCTAGACAATAACAAACAGAAATCGAGTTAAGAATGTTTATAAAATAAGGATATAGTGTTGTTTCTAGACAATAACAAACAGAAATCGAGTTAAGCATGTTTATAAAATAAGGATATAGTGTTGTTTCTAGACAATAACAAACAGAAATCGAGTTAAGAATGTTTATAAAATAAGGATATAGTGTTGTTTCTAGACAATAACAAACAGAACTCGATTTAAGCATGTTTATAAAATAAGGATATAGTGTTGTTTCTAGACAATAACAAACAGGTATCCAATTAAGCATGTTTATAAAAAATCGGATATAGTGTTGTTTCTAGACAATAACAAACAGAAATCGAGTTAAGAATGTTTATAAAAAATCGGATATAGTGTTGTTTCTAGACAATAACAAACAGAAATCGAGTTAAGCATGTTTATAAAAATCGGATATAGTGTTGTTTCTAGACAATAACAAACAGAAATCGAGTTAAGCATGTTTATAAAATAAGAGGATACTATATTTTAAACCTGATTCTGTGGTCCGGCATGGCCAGGTGACTAGTGCGTTAGACTCGCAATCTGCGGATCGCGGATTCGAATCTCCGTCACACCAAACATGCTCGCCCTTTCAGCCGTGGGGGCGTTATAATGTGACGGTCAATCCCACTATTCGTTGATAAAATAGTAACCTAAGAGTTGGCCGTGGGTGGTGATGACTAGCTGCCTTCCCTCTAGTCTTACACTGCTAAATTAGGGACGGATAGCACAGACAGCCCTCGTGTAGCTTTACGCGAAACTCAAAACAAATCAAACCTGATCCCGTAGGCTCTTTTTAAAGAGAGCAAAAAATACTTATAATTTTAAAAGTAACATTATACATATATATACATGTGTATACTCGTACAATGTTATCTTTAAAATATATATATGTATTTAACTGCACTAGGGTTTTTGTAAGGTAAATACTGACAATCTAGGTTTTTAAGAAGTACACTAGTGTTGGACAGATAGTGCAATAATTGTTGTGTGTGTACGTAAGTGGCATCGTTTATATAGTTAACTTAGTTATTTTTTAATCAGTGTTGTTCCGTGACATTAGATTGGAGGCGTGGTTCTGGCTGTCTATCTTTATAGCTGAATATACGTACTTGTGTGCTGTTGGGAATATTCCGGTGCTCTAGACCTCAAGGTATACTGGTATCCTAGTTCAAAATAAGCATGGTATATTAAATATTTACGTTAATAGAAAGTATAAAACAGAGTATCTTTTACCTTTATACGTGTGTATGTGCGAATGGAAATTCACTTTGTATCTAATTAAATACTGTTTGCACACAAATATAAACTTATACAAAAAAAATGTTCCCTTTTCTGCTACACACAAATAATTTAAGTGATTGACGTGAAAGTCAGGTGTTTATTTAAAGAAATCAGAAAATATTGGCCCTTTTAGAATAATGAGGTGGCCCTTCAACCCCCCTCCCCCCGTCCCCACGGCTACGCCCCTGATACATATACTTATGTTCATATACAGAAAGGTTAAAAAACCTATATACTCATTTCGAACTACGCAGATGACGTCATTATTTTTGTATAGTCTGACGCATGCGTACATTCATCAGTATAAATTGACAGAAGAGTAAGAATCCTTTTACTTGAAGTGGCTCAGTTTTTCTCCTTAGCTTTGTAATTAGATCTTAAATGTTAAATGTTCGATATAAAATGTATTTTTTATTGTTAAGAAGCTTGGTATATACGTGTGTATTGTGAGTAAACACACACACATTATGCATTGCTGATTCAATGGGATCATTACTTTCGTTACTTCGTTATAAGAAATTGGCATCACAGATCATATTTCGTTTTGTCTATCTTTACGTTTATCTTCTAGACTTTCTCAGAATATTCACACGTAATTTCGTATTGAACTGCATTGTATGTTTTGCTTTTGAACTGGTAACGTGTAGAGGTTCGGTGATTTATAACTACGATAGTTCGTATTCATGTTTTTGTTAAAATAAAAGTCAAATTATTAGTGGACTTAAAACAGATACAAAGTCTTTATTATTGTGCTACTCAATAAACTTTGAGTATATAAACAGCATGGAGTTAATGCGTTTCAGTTTCACTCAGTATATAAACAGCATCAAGTTAATGCGTTTCAGTTTCAGTCAATATATAAACGACCTGGAATTAATACGTTTCAGTTTCTATTAGTATATAAACGGCATCGAGTTAATACAGTTTAATTCGGATAACAGTTAACCATGTATACACATATATATTTCATAATCTGATATCCACTCAACATATCTTCTGAGGATTTTAGTAACTCCGAACTTGTGAAGTTCTTTGCTGGTATTGCCATTACATTATAAACATAACACATTATTCATTGGACAGTGTGTCATATCCAAAACCTGTAGCGCCTTGTTGGCTCGACAGTAATTCTAAGGTTTGAGTTGGTTTGTTTTAATTTCGCGCAAAGCTACATTGTTCATTGGACAGTGTGTCATATCCAAAACCTGTAGCGCCTTGTTGGCTCGACAGTAATTCTAAGATTTGAGTTGGTTTGTTTTAATTTCGCGCAAAGCTACATTGTTCATTGGACAGTGTGTCATATCCAAAACCTGTAGCGCCTTGTTGGCTCGACAGTAATTCTAAGGTTTGAGTTGGTTTGTTTTAATTTCGCGCAAAGCTACACGAGGGCTATCTGCGCTAGCTGCCCCTAATTTAGCAGTGTAAGACTAGAGGGAAGGCAGCTAGTCATCACCACACACCGCCAACTCTTGGGCTACTCTTTTACCAACGAATAGTGGGATTGACCGTCACATTATAATGCCCCCACGGCTGAAAGAGCGAGCATGTTTGGTGTTACGGGGATTCGAACCCGCGACCCTCAGATTGCGAGTCGAGCGCTTTAACTACCAGGCCCTGCCTGGTTAAGGACTTATGACGCCCAAAATCTGGTTTCGATACCTACTGTGGGCAGAGCGTAAATAGCTCAAAACCTATAACACGCAACTCGGTTATTAGAGTAGTTATCAACTAAAAGTAAACATTACTTTTTACACTGATATATATATATATACATATTATAACAAGTTTTTTATTTCCATATGGTAATTTAGCTAAAATAAAATTACAAAATACAGACATTTTTGAGCCCAGGCAACAATTGTAAACATTGTTAATAGTACGAACGTTTTATAATTATATATTCCATAATCGGTGAATGAATGAAAGTAAAAAATAGGAACTGTTTTTTCACTCTTAATAAATAGTCTTTTTTCGATGAATTGTTATATTTTTACAGTCCAATAAAAACAATTAAACGTATATACTTTTATTATATCACCACCTCACTAGGACTACAAATATATAAAGTTTATGGAAGTGCAAATAATATAGTGATGTTTTCATATAATATAGTTTATGCAGTAAAGAACTGTATATAGATATCGCTTCACCAAAACAGTTATGATTCTGACCGAGAAATAAAATAAAGACCACTTTCAGCTTTTGTTGTTGGTTCTTCTGCATAAAGACATTACAACATAGGAACTAATGGCGTGTTTATTATACGTATTGCTAACAGATTAGTAGCTATGTAGGTATATGTATATTAATTTGTGTAGATTAGCAGGAGTAACCGTAATTTTCTTTTAAGATGTCTCATAATTCGTTAAAGACAAATTTGTTTAGTGAACGTCCATATAATTGCATTCCATATTTATATTCAAATCCTCATTACGGATTCTCCATCAGAAATTTGGTGCAATCCTTTAATTGGAAATAATTCTCCGGCGAATATGGAATCTGTGTATCGTTCCGTATTATTGATGTAGATTTGTTTTATATATCTCATGAAAGAGTTAGTTACAACACAGAAACTAATGACGTGGTTATTCCACATTACATAAAAACACAGGAACTAATGAGGTGTTTATCCCTCATTGAATAAAGACATTACAATACAGAAACTAATGACGTGTTTATTCCACATTAAATAAAAACATTACAATACAGAAACTAATGACGTGTTTATTCCACATTAAATAAAAACATTACAATACAGAAACTAATGACGTGTTTATTCCACTTGAATAAAGACATTACAGTACAGAAACTAATGACGTGTTTATTACACATTAAATAAAAACATTACAATACAGAAACTAATGACGTGTTTTTCCACTTTGAATAATAACATTACAATACAGAAACTAATGACGTGTTTTTCCACTTTGAATAAAGACAGTACAATACAGAAACTAATGACGTGTTTTTTCCACTTTGAATAAAGACATTACAACACCTAAACTATTGACGTTTATTCCACGTTGAATAAGAACGTTACAATACAGAAAGTAATGACATGTTTATTAAACATTGAATAAAGACATTAAAACACAGAAACGAATAACGTGTATATTCTACATTGAATAAAAACATTATAACATAGAAACTAATAACATGTTTATTCCACATTGAATATAGACATTATAACACAGAAACTAAGTATGTGTTTATTACACATTGAATAAATACATGTTAAGGTTTCTTTATTTTGACTACTCTACAAACTCTAAAAAACTGTTGTGAAAGCCAGGTAGCTTGAGCTGTTAAAAAATGCTTTACTGGGAGTAACTCTGTAACACTTTTTACTATGTTTCACCTCAGGAGGTAGGAAAGAAAAAAAAAGGCTGGATTACCACAGAAAAATTCACAGAACAAGAGGATCATACGATGATCTTGTTGTTATGTCCACGGGCCTTGTATGTGAGAGGGGAAGAATGTGGTAATCAGGATGTATAGTAAAATGTAGGGGGTCAATTCCTTATTTTAGATGATCGCTTGCTTGTTTTCTAGTGTTTGGTTTGTTTTGAATTTCTCGCAAAGCTACACGAGGGCTACCTGCGCTAGTAGTCCCTAATTTAGTAGTGAAAGACTAGAGGGAAGGTAGCTAGTCATCACCACCCATCGCCAACTATTGGGCTACTCTTTTACCAACGAATAGTGGGATTAACTGTCACATTATAACGCCCCCACAGCTGAAAGTGCGTGTTTGGTGGGACGGGGATTCGAACCCGTGACTCTCAGATTGCGAGTCAATCACCCTACCCACCTGGCTATGCCGGGCCCGTTTTCCGAAAGGTATCAGGTTCAATTTCAGGAGATATAAATATTAGAATATCACACAGAGTAAAATAGGAGTATTTCAGTTCGAGCCCGGCATAGCCAGGTGGGTAGGGTGATTGACTCGCAATCTGAGAGTCACGG
>NW_013667249.1:102829-108431 GCF_000517525.1 Limulus polyphemus | reverse complement strand
TGACAAGCTGCCTTCCCTCTAGTCTTACACTGCTAAATTAGGAACGGCTAGCGCAGATAGCCCTCGTGTAGCTTTGCGCGAAATTCCAAAACAAACAAACAATTTCAGTTCGAAAACTAACATATCAATAAATTTCAGAAATCACAAAATTTAATATATCTTAAAAATAACCGGGAAAATTTCTTAAACAAAGAAAACATTACACATAACATTGTTTGACGGATTGTCTTATCCCAGTACGTGTACTGGCATTGCATGATACACACACACAATAAACAATGCATACCAATACCATGAACAGATTTGACCTTTTCGCGCGGGCAACATCATTGTCAAGAACTATACAAAATGTACACCAACCACTGAATAGCCTTGACTTTTAACATTTTCCATACTACAACTGCAATAGTTAGAGTTATAGTTGCTATTAAAACAATTAGAGAACTGAAATTATATGTATGACTATCACGTTAAAATCCGCTATTTCAAGAAAGATTGAGGTTATCCATGCGGATCAGTGTTTTTCGTTTTTATTGTTAGTTGGTTAAGGTTGCCTAAGCATGCATACAAAAACATGGACTAATCTATGCGTTATAATGTAACTTTTCTCCAAAACATGGACTGTTACCTTATAACGCATAGATTTTTTCTCCAAAACATGGACTAATCTATGCGTTATAAGGTAACTTTTCTCCAAAACTTGGACTAATCTATGCGTTATAAGGTAAATTTTCTCCAAAAATTTGTAAGGATGGTTAATTAGAACCTTCAATAGTCCTCCCGGTGGGACAGTGGAAAGTCTATGGAGTTACGACGATAAAATCCGGGGTTCGATTCACAGCGACGGATACAGCAGATAGCCGATTGTGGTTTTGCCTTATAACAAACAATCGTCCTAAATAAAATTCCATTTTCTACGAACGTTTTTTTTTTTTGCTTTCAAATGTTTCATCAGTTTTCTTCTGAGTGTTAACATAAATAATTATTGTTCCCGCGTTTAAGATTATTGATAAGTCTGTTAAAATGCCTTTGGCTTTCATTTCAGCTTGTAAGCTTCTTATTCGATTACGCCCTAATTTTGTTTAGTGACTAATGACCTTCAACTGTAGGTCTTATTTGACTAAGCCATGTCAGTGTCCCCTTAAAATGACGACCTGTAATATGTAGCCTACAAATAATTAACCTATGCCCCCCATTTCCTAGTATAAAACCATAGATTGTCATAATTTAATTTATAATTTCCTTTTATGCATATACCTATTTAATATTAACTTCTGATCAAAGTCAGCTATTTACCTAGATCAGAACTAAATATATATATACCTAGTAACGAGCATGGCTAATTAAATATATTGTTCGAACTATACTATTTATAAAGATTAGAAATCATTGTTTCTTCAGTTGGGTATTCTTGATGTGAACGGCATTTTCGGCCGTAAACCCAATAATATTTCATGTGGTTCAGCCAGACTAGGAGATTTGAGTTAGTCCTAAATCCACATACTAAGCAAAAAATGCAGAATAATCATAATAATAAAAACTAATAAACATAAGTAGATATTTATTGTAACTAGCAATGTGTGTCCAAGTAAGAGTTACCACACTATGGTTGAAACTGTGATTGGCTCGGCCAACTGAATAGATTTAGATTAGTTTACATTGTACTAATTTTAATCTCAAGATATACTGGCCTAAAGTGGTCAGTGATCGATTTTTCAAGTGAACCAAAGTATCGAAATTAGAGACTATCAAAAAATGAAATATAATTATTATCAATTATATTCAAGTCATTTACACGTCAGAATTACGGTACGTTATGGTTGCACAAAAAATGAAGTATAATTATTATCAATTATATTCAAGTCATTTACACGTCAGAATTACGCTACGTTATGGTTGCACAATATGTTTTATTTGATTTCATCATTTTTACTTGATTAACTTTACTGGTGGCCCAATAAGCTAGTTATTTTAATGTTTAATGGGCAGAGCACAGATAGCTCATTGTGTAGCTTTGTGATTAACAACAAACTAACTAAAAAACTGAGCAATTAGCATTTTTTCACATATGTAGTTACAGAAAAATGTACAGGAATGTCATATAATCTCCAACACATAGATATCAGCTGGAGATATATGTCCCGACATCCTACAATATATCCTTCAATAAAATGAAAGCAAGTGCGTTGATAAAACGTTTTATTTTATAGAAATCAGAAGGAGCACAGAACAAGGGTTGATAAAGTGTCTATCTTAGTTATAGATTGCTTTGTTTACGTATACCTCTAAAGCTTGATATAGTTATATTTAAATACAAATATGGTGTTTGCCTCGAACGCTCAAGTCCTGATAGCTAAAATGAGCCAGATAAGTTTAAGTCCTGATAGCTAGAATGAGCCAGATAAGTTTAAGTCCTGATAGCTAGAATGAGCCAGATAAGTTTAAGTCCTGATAGCTAGAATGAGCCAGATAAGTTTTTTAGTGACGACTTCGATAACTTGAAATTAGCTGGTTTGTTGTTAACATTTGAAATTTTGTTCTCCGGGGATAATGATCACGTATCCAATATTTATGCACGATTACTTTTGGATGAACTGGCGTTATTTGGTAGACATTGTTGATGTCCCCCTTTGTGTGTCATCCTTGTAGCTATTAATTACTGATTGATTTTGTACGCACTCAATTGATAGATGATGCGCTGCTCTTTGAAATAATAATGTTATGTCAGAGGTAAAAGTCGTATGTTCGGGTCAACGTTTTCAATGTAGTCTAATATAACGCTTTCCCATCACAGACTCAGACAGCGAAAAGGACTCACTAGGGAGCGGTGTGCAAGGTAAAAGGCGCCGAACAAGGACTAACTTTAACGGCTGGCAGCTCGAAGAGATGGAAAAAGCCTTTCAAGCGAGTCACTACCCAGACGTTTTTATGAGAGAAGCCCTGGCGATGAGATTAGACTTAGTGGAGTCGAGAGTGCAGGTAACGCTTTTGATTCAAGGATTAGCCTATGTAAAATGCAAATTAACACAATTTTATGACCCTTTAAAACCAGTTCGTGCAATTTCCTTTATATATCAAATTAGTCCTGATTTAACGTTATTACAATTTCAATTATTCGAGTAAGACCAGTACAGTTTTTTTTTTAAAATTAGATTTCAAAAATTAAAATGTTGCATAAAACGCCATTTCCACTGCCTCGGGTACAACTGATTATGTTTTAACTGTTCTGTGTACTTTTTTTTTTTTACACATGATTCACATAAAGATGTTCACATTAGGTATTTTAATGTGCAGTTTTCTATAATGAAAGACAAAAAATGAAACGATTTGATTACGTAGCCAAAATAATTCCGCATCTGATCCCCCCTCCCCCAGACGCGAAGTTTGTATTCGCTGAACGCAATGAAAATTTCCATTACAGAGGTAGCTAAAGAAAATCGTGGGTGTTTTTATTGGATGATTATATGTAACATACATTGACCATGTACGGTTCTTTAGAGCCCTATAAACGTTGTGTTTTGCATAAAGATAAGATAATAACGATATCATTAATCATCTCATATAAGTTTAGTTAATATTTAAGTTAACGAAAGGAAACCTCTAATTTATTTCATTTGTATTCTTTATAGTAATTATGCCTACTAAGTTAAAAAAAATATACTAAATGTACCGTTTTTAATATAGATGTTACAACAAAATGAAGCGAAGGTTGAAATACAGAATTGAGTTGAAATTGCGCATGCGTATTTAACTTCAAGTGACGTGTCTTTTCTAGCTATTTTTTGATGAGTCAGTTTCTCATCCATTTGACTAACCATAGCTAGAAGGGATGTAACGGAGATAATGTGGGTTAATTAAACTGCCTTTATAATGCTAAGTAGCGTGACATGATACAGCAAAAATTTTATTTTGAATATTTAAAAAAAGAATTTTTTAGGGCAAATGAATTAGTTAATTTTTTGTTATCATAATTTATGCACGTGATGCATTTTACTGTCTAACGTTTTCCACAAACGTAATATCACCAGAGATATCAAAGGTTCGTCTTACCATCCTGGTAATATTTTAATTTTTGAATTAATCTTTGACGACTGAACCTTTCGGAATATTTCCGACTAGCAGTTTTAAACGATAATTTCATCATTTACATTTTGTCCACACGCGGGTAAAATACAATGAACACGATAACAATATATATGTCGTGGATAGTAACACCATTTGTTTTCATTCTTTAAAAATCTTTCAGTGGTTACCGTACCACGAAAGCGGGAAATATAGCGAGTTTATCCATAAGTCCTAAAGAAACAGAAATAATTTTAAGTTGTTTCATTGTTGCAAAAATTAAATGTGTTGTTTTTCAATGTAGTTTTGAAATATTGGTTGATATCACGAACAGACAAAAACTACGGCCCTGCCATCTAGTAGTAAATGTACAAATTAGTGGGTAAGCATGGTTGCTTATTTTCGTAAATGTTACTGCTACAAAATTAAGTTGTTCTTCACGTTTTAGAGTTAAACTTCGATCTAATAAACATGAAATGTACTTACACGTACATGTTCACAACTATTAACAATAAGTTAAGCTATGGAAAAGTATTAATAAGTTAGTGTTAAACGAATCGAAACGTTTTTTGTGAGGAGAGGAAATCCACAAAACTCAATCAAAACGTTATTACGTTGTGTTTAATATAGCAAGATCATTGGTTCGATACATTAACATACATTGCCAGATTATTTGTAAATAGTTTTAGCTCATACGTTTGGAATGACAATTTACTGAAATTTTCCCTTCAATTTTTTTAACTTGTCTGTTAATCAAAGTAACGTTCTCAATGATTGTCATGAGGATATTACTTTACTGTGAAACTAAAAGCACGTGTTTGTAAATAAGAAATGCTCGTATCCTGATGAAGCTTATGAAATATTTCTTCATTTTTTTTACAAACGTTTTTCTTGTGTGTTTTTTTAAAGTTTTCTCCCACCCTATAGTAGGAAAGAACAAGAAACAAAACAAAGATCGTAACTGGCACGTAGCAGTTCTGACGCTAGAGCTGGAGAAAAACTCTGGACTGGGTTTACAGTGCAGGGATGATCATCATTATTTAAATTTGGACAAACTGCGTTCTGAAAACAAGAGAATGAAAACTGGAGTAGACGAATAAATAAATATATAAACAACATGAGAAAAACGAACGACCGTGCGATAAATAAAAGAACAGCGTGTCCATCAAAAGTTATATCTGTCGATATTGTCATAATAATATAATTTATATTGTGTTACATCTGTATCCATCTTGTGTTTCTCTAGCAATCGTAATAACATATATAAAAAAATGAAATCAAATATTTGGAGTTCAACATTAAACAGTTTTTCCATCATATATATATATATATTACCATTATCGGTCCAGGTTATCAACTTATTGTCATAACAGATAATGTCTGTCGTAATAGCACTCAAATGCGTTGGGGATATCTCATGTATCAGACAATATCCAAACGCCGATGTCAATCTAGTCAGCCGTCATGGAAAATCATAAAAAATCAAATAAGGGAATAGAAGCTGAGTGCTTACACCCATAATGTCTCAGCTTCTACTGCC
>NW_013667249.1:99418-101829 GCF_000517525.1 Limulus polyphemus | reverse complement strand
GCAGTTACCCTTAAATTTCTTAAAGTATATATATATATATATACTAAGTATCTTATCTGAAGCTTTTATTTTTTACTTTTACGAACAAATGTAGCATATTTCGGTTGGAATAAAGAAGTCGTGTATTCAATTTTTACTCTCCTCTTATACCCTCTAACTGTTTAAAAATGAAAATACATAAAATTTACAGCGGTATATCTGCGGGCTTACAACGCTAGAAACCGGGTTTCGATACCCGTGGTGGGCAAAGCACAAATAGCCAATTGTGTAGCTTGTGCTACTATTTTACCAACGAATAGTAGGATTGATCGTCACATTATAACGCCCCCACGGCTGAAACGGCGATCATGTTCGGTGACAGTAATTCGAACCCGCGACCCTCAGATTGCGAGTCGATCGCCCAAACCACCAGGCCATGCCAGGCCCACGAATTTGGACAATAAATTGTTTAATTGTTTTACTCATATATCCTGTGGTATTCAATTAATGTAAGTAATAGACCATTTAAACCACAATTATTTCTTGTTGAAAAACAAATAGCAAATTGTGTTTGTTTCGAAACAATTACTAATATCATAAGTGTTTCTTTATTTAAATCTTTTATTAGTTTGTTGTTCCCATTCGACACGGCCCAGCATGGGTCGCGATTTCGAATCCCCGTCACACCAAACATGCTCGCCCTTTCAGCTGTGGGGGCGATATAATGTGATGGTCAATCCCACTATTCGTTGGTAAGAGAGTAGCCCAAGAATTGGCGGTGGGTGGTGATGACTAACTGCCTTCCCTCTAGTCTTACCCTGCTAAATTAGGGACGGCTAACGCAGATATCCCTCGTGTAGCTTTGCGCGAAATTCAAAACAAACAAACCCATTCGACACCTAAACTATTTTCTCATCCAAAGGGTTCACACAGCCACTCGTAAGATTCACTGTTTATATCTTTCGCTTTCAAAGACTTGTATTCATATTTAGTTGATTCTCTCATTGTGGGAAATGAACAGAAAAACAAAACAAATACGACTTTAGAACGAAACAGAATGGAAAGAAAATAACTTTTTCGACGAAGCACTGAAGTTTATGCAATTAATACGATTGTTGTTTATAGTTAAGCACAAAGTTACACAATAGGCTATCCGTACTCTGCCTACCACGGGTATCGAAACCCGGTTTCTAGCGTTCTAAATCCGCAGACATACCGCTGTGCCACTGGAGGACGACTAATACGAGAAAACACTTGAAGTAAAGTTGAACAATGCGCGTCAAAAATTGATGTAGGTAAAGAAAGAATATGCACAGAAGAATGGGTGAATTTGTATTTTATATTTAGGTGTTCACACTGGAGTTTACTCATATTCATCAATAGATTAATGAATAGGTTTGTCTAATTTGTTTCAAATACCTGGAAATATTTTGCTATCAAACAATAGTTAATAGTTTGTTTTAAAATCTTCGCGTTAACCTACATAAAGTGCTATCAGAATACTTGAATTCACAGTACGAGCACGCTACCTACTAGGCCACACCTAAAACAATAGAAGAAATAGTATAAAATAATACGAAGAAACGTTATTTAACCTCACAACCTCAGGAACGTTGGACAAGTCTATTACAAACGTTATTTAACCTCACAACCTCAGTAACGTTGGACGAGTCTATTATAAACGTTATTTAACCTCACAACCACAGTAACGGTGGACAAGTCTATTACAAACGTTATTTAACCTCACAACCTCAGTAACGTTGGACGAGTCTATTACAAACGTTATTTAACCTCACAACCTCAGTAACGTCGGACGAGTCTATTACAAACGTTATTTAACCTCAGAACCTCAGTAATGTCGGACGAGTCTATTACAAACGTTATTTAACCTCACAACCTCAGTAATGTCGGACGAGTCTATTACAGTATACTCTCAGTTTATTCGATTAAATTAGGCCTCCTTGTTAGTTGTATTGAAGAATAAACCTAAGTTCTTACCAAACTTGAAGAGTAAGCTTTATAGGCTTTATTGTAATGGTAACCGTCACGATACTGATGTGTGCAATGTTGCCCATGTGCAACATTTTGTCACAATAATTATAGTGATTTTTAAACTTTTAACTTGCACTTCAAAAATCGTTTCTAGGCAAACAGATAGACTTATAGTAGTATGTACGAATCAGTATAAAAATGCATGATCAGTTACATGCGTAATCTGTAAGTGTACATGCGTGTGCTTGCTTATAGCTATGATGAGAATAAGTTACAGTGAGCACCTATTTTTGTGAATCATTAACAAATGGTTGCAAATTATTACATTCAATAAATTATAGTATGCATGTTAAGTTATTGTGTCTCAGATATATATATATACTTTTCATCTGATTTTAATTTATTACCATATATATATATATAGTCTAGTTTAACATTTC
>NW_013667249.1:96876-99028 GCF_000517525.1 Limulus polyphemus | reverse complement strand
CTTTCCATTTAAGGCTAAGTAAACCAAACATATTGGTACTGCTTGAAACTTGTACAACTTTAACTTTCCATTTAAGGCTAAGTAAACCAAACATATTGGTACTGCTTGAAACTTGTACAACTTTAAATTTCCATTTAAGGCTAAGTAAACCAAATATATTGTTACTGCTTGAAACTTGTACAACTTTAACTTTCCATTTAAGGCTAAGTAAACCAAATATATTGTTATTGCTTGAAACTTGTACAACTTTAACTTTCCATTTAAGGCTAAGTAAACCAAATTGTATTGTTATTGCTTGAAACTTGTACAACTTTAAAGCTGAAGTTTTTACAACGATGCAAGTACGTCAGAAGATGAGTCTTCGCATCTTCTTTTCTTTTGCTGATAAACAAGAAAACAAGAACATTCCAAGCTCAAGATGAAAGTGAAAAACAAACAAACAATCTTTGGTTTTCAGAACCTTTCTGTGATGAATTCATTACATCATGGATGATAAACGTTATCTAGACTTGCGTCCAGTCCGAAAGTACCTAAACCTTAAGTTTTGGTGATCACGTAAGCCTATCATAGGACTTAGATTAAAGTAATTTCATAAGTATTGGAATCGTTTTTTTTTGTCTTTTTTTGGACAACCATAAAAGAAACTGTATTTCAATTTTAGGTTTCAAAAATATTCAACAGATTACTGAAACTGTACTTTTTCTTTTCTTTCGTTTCACAAAATCATGAATCTGTGAGTGAAATAAATACAGAATCGCCACTAGTCAATGAGTTACACCAGTCTCGGGTAATTTGGGTTCTCATCAGCAACCCTTGACAAGTCCTCTGCAGAAGATTTTAGAAGAATACATTATAATTATCATTAAAAAATTAATTTTTCACATATCTATGTAAAGGTAGGTTGTTTGTGTTAAGTAAAACACAACTCGAACACCAAGCACCTAAAGGTTCTACACAACACAAACCGAGTGTATGAAGGTATTACAAAATACAACGTTACTCATACTTAGAAGAGAAATTCTATTTCCTGCTAATCAGAACTTGGGTTAAGCAGCAAGACGAAGCTTTGAAGTTACATAAACGATTCGACTTTTTATTTTACTCACCTTATCAGTACTGCGATCAGGTCTATGTGTTAATGACATGGCAGGTTATAAGTGTTTTTTGCCACACCACAAAAAGGATGTATTACTACTCTATGTGGTCAAGCCTAGTCATCTCCCGCCCCTGTTCTCAGTGCTTATACCACAGCTTTTTTGATGTCTCTATTGTTGAGGGGTTTCAAGGACAGCTTATCTTATTAATTTACAGTATCCAATTAATTTTTGGCACATCATTACGTGAGCACGAAACCGTCAGTTTACCATACAAGTTCGTACCAGGTTTTCTAATTACCTGACACGAACAATTTTTCAGGTTTTCTAATTTCCTTTCATAGCAAGATTTCGTGCAGTGTTTTTTAACTTGAGATTTTTTACGGTTTTTGCTTTACAAAGTGTTCAGGAACTGCATCTATAATTAAAGGTGAATGGCAAGCGCCTTTTAATTAAGTCGTTGGGGAAGATGGTGGTGTGAGTTATAAAAGCAGATAACAACTCCATATGTCAGCCTTGGGTAAATAAGCCTCTATCCGTTTATGTATATTGCTAACAATTAAACTACAAAATATATCAGAAATTAGTTACATATAAAGACCTTGAAGCATCAGTTAATAAGAGACGTGCAGGATTTCAAAACATGAAAAAAATAATAATGAACATTTGAAGCTTCTATTATTTCGTACAAGAATATTTTTTTTTGTATTTTCCAAAGTAAAAAGAGAATTAAATATTATATTTTAGAAAATCTTACATTTCAACTCGATCAATGCACAACAACTATAGGATTATATGAATCTTTATAGTTTTTACATGAAATAAATCAATCTCTAAATGACATAAGTTATTCTCTAGATATCTACCAGTTGTAAGAAGGTAAGGTACATCAGAACTGATATTGATGTAGGCTTACACTCGAATGTAAAGTACTTCAGGGGCCCGATATGACCAGGTGATTAGGGCACTCGACTAGCAAACTGAGGGTCACGGGTTCGAATCCCTGTCACACCAAACATGCTCGCCCTTTCAGCCGTGGGGGCGTTATAATGTGACGG
>NW_013667249.1:93562-95897 GCF_000517525.1 Limulus polyphemus | reverse complement strand
AATGTACAACGTATATTCAAATTTTTCTTCATTACTCATTCAAGCCGTTTTCAAGCATTATCTTCCTAGGAAGCTTCCGGTTCTCTGGAAATAGGTTTAAACATCGGTAAATACATCCGTAAATTATGGTCGTTATTATAAAGAGGAATATGCTACAAAGCCTGAGTTATTAAATAACATTATTTTTATTGACTCTTTCAGGTTTGGTTTCAAAATAGACGAGCCAAGTGGAGGAAAAAGGAGAACACCAGGAAGGGGCCGGGTCGTCCGGCTCACAATGCGCATCCCCAGACATGCAGTGGGGATCCCATCCCCCCTGAAGACTTGGAACGACGAGATCGAGACAAACGGGAGAAGAAGCTTCGGAAACAGCTAGAAAGGCAGACGAAGCGACTGCAACAATCAAAACTAAAACCTGGTCTCAACATTTCCAGCTCCACGGAATCAATCCATCACAGTCTGAGTGAATTGAGGATGGCAAACCCTTTGAAAGAGCCGAAGGAACTTCTCGGTTCTGAACTGTTTAAACTGCTGGAAGTATTAGGTTTTGATGTCTGTGATATACTGAACAAGGTAGACCTGGATGGTAACAACAATGGCAGGTTTCATCTGGCAGAGAATTTTGGAGAAGAAAATGGAGACACGGTCACAGTGGATATCGACGATGACAACGACGACTCTTCTGAAAGCATGTCTAGCATATCTGAGGACTCTTCCCAGGTTCACTCCCAAAAGCCATGCTCTTTCAGTATTGAGAATATCCTCTCTGACAATAAAAAACACCGTATTCAAAGTCCGGAGGAAAATATTGGGGCGCCATCTTTCGTGAACTCTGTTACTCAACCAATGGGATTTTTTATTCGCACGTCTAGCCCAGGGAACAGCACTTGTCTCAGCAGCCCAGACAGCGGAAGCGAACATAGCATCACTAGTGTTCCATGCAGTCCTGACAATTTAGCGCCACCTAACGAATTCCAACATCACGATGGAACTATTAACTCTATTTCTTCAAAACATTCGGAAGCGTTTAAATTTTTTTCAAAACATATCAAAAAAGATTTAAGTGTTCCCGAATCAAAGAAATGCAAAAATGGTACTGTTTTGGACAAATCTTCTGACCTGAGGCCAGCTGTGACTAACGAAACCGAACTCGAGAGAAGAAAGTTGAATAACAACTCCAGCGATGGGGTCCACTGTGTGTAAAAGCTGACTTTGCTGTCCACTGTATAGATGTTGGCTGCATGGTGCTCATGGTTGATGTGATTTATAGACCAAAAGTGACCCATAATAATGACTTTAAATAGGGTGTTTGATTGTAAATATTACCCAATGAAATGCATGTATTTTCCAAAGATTTGTTTTTGTCGAAACATAGAGCAAATTTTTAATTATTAGGCGCGTTATTACATTTTTTTTTTGAGATTGTAGTTATTAATAGCAACAAAAGTTATCCAAAAATATTACGGATGAAGGCTAAGATACTGAAATTTTCTATGTAATTTAATATAAGAAATTTATTATCTAAGCATTAAGTTTATTCGTTATTAGTTGGTACTAGAACTGAAGGAACTTCAGGTGTAACACTGATTTTAAAAATTGAAGTGGATTTTCACCAAAGTTCTAGCTTTCAGTGTTTTATTCAGTCTTTGATAATCTCTATAAATCAAAATATGTCTTCATTGGGTTTATTCTAGAACTTGTTAGTACTTGTTCGGTTCTCAGACTGTTTCTTCCAGACATTTGTGAAATATTTATTAAGGTTTCTGCCATCTTTTGTTGTTTTATCAGTACTAAATCAGGTAGCGACACTGAACTGTATAACCAATAGATGTCAGTTCAGAAAATTTATTAAGAAACTTGCCAGTCAGTAACGGGCTAAAATAATCACTTAGAAATATCATCGTCAAGTCAAATTTGTATTCCGAAAAAAATACCAATAATTTAAAACTTCTAAAATCGGGCACTAATTTCTAACTTTTTGTAGTATATTATTTCAATATACAATTAAAATAAAATATTTTTTTTTCCATGACAAAAATAGATGAGCTTTGAATACTGTGTCCAACATTTCAATGTTAGAAGGGGACTTTAGAAGATCTGTGAATAAAAACATGATTACTGCTATTTAACATGCTAGTTTATACATGCAAAAAATATGTCTGCAAAAAGGTAAAATAAAACATAGTTCAATTTTTATTATGGCTATTAACAGAACAACTAAGTAGCAGTAATTCTTGAATAGTAGATCACCTTGGTTGCTGACTTTTTTATAGATCATATTGTAACAGAACAACTAATTAGCAGCAATTATTGAATAGTAGATCACCTTGGTTGC
>NW_013667249.1:79519-92562 GCF_000517525.1 Limulus polyphemus | reverse complement strand
TAATTCTTGAATAGTAGATTACCTTGTTGCTGACTTTTTTATAGATCATATTGTAACAGAACAACTAATTAGCAGCAATTATTGAATAGTAGGTCACCTTGATTGCTGACTTTTTTATAGATCATATTGTAACAGAACAACTAATTAGCAGCAATTCTTGAATTGTAGGTCACCTTGATTGCTGACTTCTGTATAGATCATATTGTTTGTTGACTGTCTGCTATGGAATGTAAGCTTAGAGATTCATTAAACAGGTTAAAATATTTCCTCTTACTCCGACATACCCCTCCCCCCCCCCAGTGGTATGCCCGTGGACTTACAACTCTAGAAACCGGGTTTCGATATCTGTGGTGGGCAAAGCACGGATAGCCCATTGTGTAGCTTTGTGCTTAACTTCATAACAAACAAACAGCCGACATACACAAAAATCATAAGGTTTAAACTCAGAAAATATTTGTTTAGACTTTAGAGCATACGAACGGCAATGCCGTTAGCGTACAGTACAAGAAAAAAACATGTCACATTCCTTAGTAATAGTTAGAGCTTAGATAAGGCAGATCTTATCTAAGCTATGTACCACATTTCATGCTCCAAATAGTATAGGTTTTCACTGCATATGTAGAGCAAAAAGAATGTATTAGTTTGCATAAAGACTTGGTTCATCAGCATCAAGAAAAGTATCATGAAGTATCATGAAGCCTATAGGAAAATGTAGGCTAGATCCGATTGGAGGAGAAAGTTGATGATTCGTGACGGAATAATAAGTGGAATTAGATGGACTTCTGAAGCGGAGTTTGTTTTAGCACTTACCCTTATAAAACAAAACATAAAACATAGCAACTTTAATTGTGAGTCAGTGCAACAGAGGAGTTATACGTAGGTGTATTATCAGAATATGAGCTTGCACACTTCGTGTTAACATGATGTAAAAACATTTATCTAAGCTGCACTGTTGTAAGTTTCAAGGTCCACGCATAGAATGTCGGATCATTTTATCTTATTACTAATGTCATGTCATTCCTGGTTATGTCGCTTTCAAACAACATTAATCGTTTATAGGTTGAAAAAATACAGCCATGTCATTCCTGATTATGTCGCTTTCAAACAACATTAATCGTTTATAGGTTAAAAAAATACAGCTTTATTTTCAAATCGTAACCCAAATACTGACTCGTGTTCGCTACATTGTCCCAGATTGGCACTGGTTTTGTGATGTCCTGGCACTACAAGTGTGGTGTCTAGACTCCAGTTTGGTACTTTCCTTATAGAAAAGTTGCTCCAGAAATTCATAAGAGACTAATAATACATATGAATGTACAGGCGAAACAGGTAGAACAACGCTGTAGGCCCCCCACAAGCTCGTGATACACAAGACGATATCACACATTGATATTAGCTCTCACTTATTCGCTTTGGTTATATGGTCCCTTCAGACTATAAATATGCGTGTGAAGCGACATAAAAATATACACATTTCTTAAAGTTAATAAAGGTGACTATTATTTATATATAGTAGTCTTAAAGTCACATTTAGCAGGAGTGAATGGCATCTTTATGTGGATCACGGGAGTGTTTGTACTACAACCATGAATGAACCCTCTAACATGCGCCCTGTGCAACCAGTAAAGTAATATTCGATATACCATAGTGAAAGGTGTGGCTTAAAATTTTAAACTTATCACTCCATAGCGTGCTTGCACTTAGCGGATGAGATGATGCAGAATGATATATATATATATATAGAGGGAGATTATGTATAAAATTAATAAATAAGTGGATCACTATTTATATTGACGGGTCAGTAGGCATGACGATCATGACGTTGTCGTATCTGTTTTAGTGTTCGTCTTTTTTCAGCAATGTGGTTGTTATTGCTGTACTCGGATACTTAATGTTCTATTGAAATTAACAAGAGTTCGAGAAACCTTTTAGTGTTTTCTGGCCTGTTGTATATATATATATTTCATATAGCTGTCAGTTCTATAATAAAACAAATTCGCATCCAACGTGGTGATAGTATTATTTCGAACCTGTAGAGGTTCAAGTACCACACGGCGAATTAAATATTATTAAATCAAATTGTAAACAAAGGATGACCAGAGATTTATTATGCAAAGAACTTTATAGGTTTTTGTTTTGTTTTTTACGAAACTTTAGTACAAACTCTAAACATTTTAAATATAAAAATTCAAATAAAAATACTTTTTCATATTTAGGTTAGTATTTTGCTAAAATAAGTAACAATATTTATGAACTGTATGTTAAAAGAACCTGAAACTTATAAAACCATAACTTCTAACACAGTCTTTATACATAAGACAAGTTGATTTTCAAGAGATGCTTAAGTTCTTTAATCATTACAAATTATTTAACTTCACAACTAATTAATTATTCTTACAATATCCAAATCTGTAGTGATAATTAACCGAATTATCAGATAATATTTATCTAATTATCTATTTCATTTTTGATCACATTTTTTTTTTTTTTTTTTGCATAAGATTAGAATAATTTTGAACATTAGTTTCGAATTCTGGGAAGAACCGAGAGTGTAACCTTCGATAGTAAAGAGGCCGCTTGCATGTGCTTTTAATCAACTTTGGTGATTAGAATGCTTCATTTCCTCGAGATAAACACCTGCATGAACAGTGAAAACATGCGCAAAAATTATCTACTGTCGCAACTTAAGTTGTTATACAAGAAGAATATTAACCGAAACTGAAACCTTCACACCCTTCTTGGAAAACCTGTTCTGTATCAAGTACAATAACTTTTCCTGGATATATATATCCAATTCACAAGAATGTTAGATCCTCTTAAGGCAAGTTTAGAACATTTTTCCTTCTCTTTTATTATGTTATTCAATTTCATTCGCTAGAGGAAACGAAGTCCTGGGTTTAAGACGGACGGACGTTCAGTTTCAAATCGTTTTTTTTGTTGTTGTTGTTTTCGAACAAAATGATAAAATCATAAATTACAAGGTAAATTGAGAAGACTTAATTTATACTTTAAGGGCCTGTTGGTCAATCTAGGCCTGTTGGCCAATCTAGGCCTGTTGGTCAATCTAGGTCTGTTGGTCAATCTAGGCCTGTTGGTCAATCTAGGCCTGTTGGCCAATCTAGGCCTGTTGGTCAATCTAGGTCTGTTGGTCAATCTAGGCCTGTTGGTCAATCTAGGCCGTCCCATCCACTAAGCTAAACTTCACAGCAAAAATAAAACACTCAAAGCCAGCCATTATCATTCAAATATTTATCAAGTCTTCCCTTAAACTATTTTAAATTAACTGCATCTACCATATCTGAAGACAAACTGTTCCAAAGACCAACCACTCTGTTAGTAAGATAAAAATGTCTTAGCTGAAGATGAGTCCTACCCTGCCAAAAGTTATATTTGTGTTCTCTAGTCCTACCATTCACACCATTATCCATCTTGCAAACGAAATGAAAATGTCAAAAATGAATGAAAAAAGTTGAAGGACAGAGTAATTAAGATTTCACGTCTTATGTTTATTGTTTTTATATTTTGTACATGTGCCTAACTTCTCTGATAAGATTATATAGTATTTTTATTGTTTAATTCATCTGGTATTTATGATATTTTTTTTTTTACTTTTTAGGTTTCACAATGGTACTTTTTGTTTATTTAACCCATAGTAATAGTACTACCTTTTTTAACAACTATAGTATTGGGTATTTATATGTAATCAACCAAAGATAATGGAACATTCAATACATAATGTATAGAGAAAGCTAATAAATTATCTAACGTAATCCTACCATATGACAGTCAGATTGAACGAATACAAGAATGAATAGTTTATGTAAAAGTTTTTGTTTTTTGATTACTCCAATTTGACATATTTTTGGATAATTACTTTTAACAATCACCTCCAGAGATTATAGCAAAATCTACTTTTAAATGACGGATATTTATATTGTTATATTTAGGCAACCATCTCATGAGATTATAACAAAAAGTCGCTTTTAAATTAATGATTTGTTTGGTATTGTTACGCGTAAGGATTGGGATAATTGTTTTGAGAAAAAGTTTGATATCTGCTGTCTTTTA
This sequence comes from Limulus polyphemus, assembly GCF_000517525.1. NCBI lineage: Eukaryota > Metazoa > Arthropoda > Merostomata > Xiphosura > Limulidae > Limulus > Limulus polyphemus. The sequence continues at coordinate 88,494 of NW_013667249.1, read as the reverse complement.
TAAATCCTTAGAAAAAAAAGTATTTATGTGCATTTGTATGGTTATAATCTGTGAATGAATTTGACATCATGAAGCCAATATATGTACCCGAATCGAGGAAAATAAAATTATGTAGGTCTTTTTTATGATATATATATATACTTTAAGTAGTATTTAAGAGATTTCAGTCATGATTTATCTAATGGTGAGATACTATCACGGCACGATGGAGTGGTATTTAGTTGTCATGCTTTAGAAGTCAAAGTTACAGTCGAGGTAAATAACTTTCATTATAATAGAGGTTTTCGTTGATGCTATCAATTTGAATATTTTGGAGATGACCATTATTTTAGAATCGCTACTATTATCAGATTGGACCGTTTTTTTTGTAACTATAGTAACATAAACTCGGTGCGATATAGCTGCTAGAAAACATGAAACAAAACGTCTCTTTCCGTTAAAGTCCATTCATTGAAGATCATGCTATGCAACTGATTTACAGATATCACCAAAGAATTGTGAAAACAAACGAAACGTTGTATTTGATTCCTAAGATGTTCAATGGAACTGAGTGTGGAGACAAACGAAACGTTATATTTCATTCCTAAGATGTTCAATGGAACTGAGTATGGAAACAAACGAAACGTTATATTTGATTCCTAAGATGTTCAATAGAACTGAGTGTGGAAACAAACGAAACGTTGTACTTGATTCCTAAGATGTTCAATGGAACTGAGTGTGGAAACAAACGAAACGTTGTATTTGATTCCTAAAATTGTCAATGGAACTGAGTATGGAAACAAACGAAACGTTGTACTTGATTCCTAAGATGTTCAATGGAACAGAGTGTGGAAACAAACGAAACGTTGTATTTGATTCTCAAGATTTTCAATGGAACTGAGTGTGGAAACAAACGAAACGAAAGCATGCTGTAGTACAAACATAATACACAAGTAAAACCACAACAGTACCACTATAGTTATGATATAACCATTACACGCATGTTGAAGTACAAACATAATACACAGTACGACTATAATTATGATATATTCATTACATGCATTTTGAAGTAGAGTTCTTGTCCAACAGGGTTGAAATGTAACGTTTTGGGGAGGAAATAACCGGCAACAACATCCAGAACATCTGTTGGCTTTCCAGAAGATCACTCTCTACACTATTAAAACAGAGCAATACAGTTAGAATCAATTGCCTAGTGTAGGTTTATTCACTTTTTTATTCTACTTACAATATAGAAAAGGAGACATGTCACATCCTTTGTTTCCTGTTATTCAAAGTGTACTAAACACCAATGAATTCAAATTTCCCCGCGTGTATGTGAAATAAAAAGTTGCAAAATTCATTTTGCACTCCCACATGACAACTTTTCGTAACATTCCTCGCTTAGTGTAGCTATAGATATTTGAATCCTGACTACAGTTGAAAGAGTCAGCCAATTCGAAAATAATCTGACATATATTGCGTTTTAAAAGCCTGACCAGTCGTCATTCCCTTGAGTCAGCCACCAGCAGGTAGCATCCATATATATATATATATATATATATGTGTGTGTGTGTGTAGATAGACATATACTACTGCTAAATGGGTGTCAAATATCACGCCCCTTTGAATGTCGGAAAGATACTTGCTCTTACTCATTGTTTTGCAAATTAACCTTGGTGTGACTACATCTCAACCTTCATTGACTTCCACAATTACACGACTCATCACAAGATCAGTCTATTTTATGTATATAAATAAAGGTGACTTTTAGAAATGCATGAGCGTATGTGTTGGTGGTGGGGGGAGAGATTCCTGATAGAATGTAGGTCAACTTTTGGAGTGATGTGAACATTTTAAAAGATGTTTGACACGGAAGTACATAGAGTCAAGTTTAACACGTCTTTCGATAACTTTTTTGATTTAATTATTGTTAGAAAAGTACATGGTGTGCTTTAGTCCTATGTGCTCCTTAAGATATAAACTTCTGCACTGGATGATGAAATACACACAGTTAATATCCTTGTGGATGATGAAATACACACAGTTAATATCATTATTTGAGGGTTTACTCTTGCTCGACCTGTATTCATTCATTGAAATCTTAAAACTTTGAATTTATTTCAGTGCATCTTCTACAGAGAGTACTGCTCCAACTTACTACTGCGCATCTGACATTTGTCAATATAAAATCCATTTCAGATGTTTCTTTCCTCGAGATGTCAGCTCCATGATACTATATTTACACAGAATTATTTTAATGTAATAAACCTGTAAAAACTGCAGAATGCAGTAGCTTGGAGAGAGCTATTGCACTTTAACTCATAATTGAGTAGATGGGGATAGAGTTATCCTGTATATAAAACTTAAAGATTACCTTTGAAAACAAGGCCACGTCGAGTGAGAAAATCGAACGTACTATAAACTCAAACTATCGTAAATGTATACCGAACAGAAACATTTCTCTTTGGGTGTCCCCCGAGGTTTATGGATAAGTAAAACTATTGACTCTTCGACAGGATGGAGAGGTGTAGTGTATTTAATTATCTGATAGAGCTACCCAAACTTTCCATTAGGTGCAATCATATACGAAAAGCTCTTCGTCACCAATTTCTGTTTTTTTCCCACCTGCCTCATCACTGAATTCTCACGCAACGTTGTTTCGAGTCGTTGGTTTTCGTCTTTTCTTTCTGCTTCGATTGAAACAAGATGAATAGCTACCCTGACTGTTTTGAAAGGGTTATTAAATTTTCAAAGACCCAAAGTATAGATATTCCCTCTGAGTCACATTGAATAGTAATTCACTCAAAATTTTAGATAAATTTCAGCTCTCTTTGTTGTTTTTTTATTGAAGGCTTATCTTGCAAAATAAATACGTTAAACATGTGAATATAAGTGAGACATCACGCGTACATTTCCTTCCGAGTAAAAGCTCCACAGTGGCCAGCGGTAAGTCTACAGACATACGATGCTTAAAATCAGGTTTTGATACCTGTTATAGGCAAAGCATAAATAACCTATTGTGTAGCTTAACAGCAATAGCAAGATAAAAAAAATTTCCGAGCTAAGGTTATTCTATTTTATGTTTCTACAGGCAAATATTTGTCCTGCATATTATAACTGTTGTGGAGTTGAATTGTTTTTTAATCATTTTCAAAATGCCTTTAGCAAACTTTTACACGATTTACACTCAAGAGAATATCTTTAGAAATTATAATTATTATTATAAATTCAATTGTAATTATGAAACTGAAATATCCAATAATGATTTTTACTCTTCATTGATTAATTAGTTGATAGCAATCATAAACAATGATCCAGCTTCCTTAACCTCTTTTTACTTTGTGGCTTCTTTAAGGCATCAATTGTAATTATGAAACTGAAATATCCAATAATGATTTTTACTATTAATCAATTAATTAGTTGATAGCAATCATAAACAATGATCCAGCTTCCTTAACCTCTTTTTACTTTACGGCTTCTTTAAGGCATCTGTTGGGTGTAAGAGGTTTATATGATACCTTTGCTTCCACATTATAAAACCACTAAGCCATTTTCCGTATACTCGCTATTTTCATTTTATGCATATTAGTTTTACCCTAATTATTGGGCGCAGGTTGGCCACGTAGCAAAGCTATGTATTTCGGATTTAGCGAGACCCATTCAAATCCGTACAATACCTCAAAATATTCCCCCATACGTTAAGCTATGGGTGCGTTATAACAGTGATAAATCCATTAGCGTAGATGGTAGGTGGTAGGTTACTGTTGACTGGCTGGCTTCCCTTTGGTCAGTAGCTCAAAATTAGGGACGACGGCACATAGCTTTAACAGCTTTGCCATTATTACAAAATAGAAATACAAAATTATTGATTACTATTATTCGAGCAAATAACTGTTTATTTGTTTGTAATTAAGCACAAAGCTATACAATGGGCTATCTGTGCTCTTCACACCACACAACCGCCGTGCCACTGGGGGCGCGCAAATAACTGTAAAACAGTACCATTTCAACTACATTTCATTAAAGTATGGCTGCAGTAATATTATTTTCTTAGTGGACGTCCCATTTATTCAATAAGAATATAGATTAGGACTCACAAATATTAAATTCATAAATATTTAGTGTTTTAAGCTAACAAAAATAAGACCTCCCCCATTGGTACAGCGGTATGTCTGCGGACTTATAACGCTAAAAACAAGGTTTCGACACCCATGGTGGGCAGAGCACAAATAGCTAGCCCATTGTGTAGCTTTGTGTGCTTAACAAACAAATCAAAAATATTATTCAATATAGTATTTATTGGATAAAGTAAACTTAAATTAATAATTCAAGTTTAGAAGAAATTGAAATAATTAATAAACATCCTAGTCCGCATTATTTTAATTTATATATTTCATTCCAAGAACTTACTCGAAGATCTTATCACTACGAGCATGACCAAGTGTTTTGTTATTAAATACTGTGTCACCTCTGATTAAATGTATCATGATGAGGTACCGAGTGGTTTGTTATAAAATACTGTGTCACCTCTGATTAAATTTGTCATGATGAGTTACCAAGTGCTTTGTTATCAAATACTGTGTCACCTCTGATTAAATGTATCATGATGAGGTACCGAGTGGTTTGTTATAAAATACTGTGTCACCTCTGATTAAATGTGTCATGATGAGTTACCAAGTGCTTTGTTATAAAATACTGAGTCACCTATGATTAAATGTGTCATGATGAGTTACCAAGTGTTTTGTTATCAAATACTGTGTCACCTCTGATTAAATGTATCATGATAAGGCACTGAGTGTTTTGTTATCAAATACTGTGTCACCTATGATTAATTGTATCAGGATGACTTACCAAGTGTTTTGTTATTAAATACTGTGTCACCTCTGATTAAATGTATCATGATAAGGCACTGAGTGTTTTGTTATCAAGTACTGTATCACCTATGATTAATTGTATCAGGATGAGTTACCAAGTTATTAAATGAGTTATCTAATACTGTGTCACCTATGATTAAATGTATCGTGATGAGGCACCGAGTGTTTTGCTATTAAATACTTTGTCACCTATGATTAAATGTATTATGATGAGTTACTAAATGTTTCGTTATCAAATACTGTGTCACCTGTGATTAAATGTATCAGGATGAAGCACCGAGTGTTTTGTTATTAAATACTGTGTCACCTATGATTAATGTATCATCATGAGGTGTCTAGGTTGAAACATATAATTAATATTAATTTCCAATCGAAGCAAGCTACATATTAAAATCAACCACATAATGGATATAGCTAATTAAACATTCTTTTACTACGGTTTTACTTACAAAGATTAGAATGTGTTGTTTCATCAGTTGGATACCCTAGCTATTAATGATATGTTTGGCAATAAACTTAATAATATCTCACAAGGTTAATCCAGCTTATGAGATTTAGATTAGTCTGAAATCCGTATACTAAGCTAACAATAATTATAATAAAAGTATAATGATAAAAAATTGAAACTAATAAAACTAGATAATAAAGTAATAATATAAAAGTAACATTAAAGTGATAATATAGAAGTAACATTAAAATAAGAACATAGAAGTAACATTAAAGTAATAATATAGAAGTAACATTAAAGTAATAATATAAAAGTAACATTAAAGTAATAATATAAAAGTAACATTAAAGTAATAATATAGAAGTAGCATTAAAGTAATAATATAGAAGTAACATTAAAGTAATAATATTGAAGTAACATTAAAGTAAGAATATAGAAATAACATTAAAGTAAGAATATAGAAGTAACATTAAAATTAGAATATGCTATATCTCACTTACGGAACAAACTCTTTTTTTTCAGCTTTAATTAAGTACTGTCGTAACATCAGTATGACCATGTATAAGCATCTATTTTTACAATCCTTTCTAAAAACGTCTTGTGACCAATGAAAAACCATTAAGTTGCTCCGGCAGTGTAATGTTAGAAGAAGCTGACATCCGAGACAAACTGTATCATGAGGTAACTTATAGTTTAGATTAAAGTAAGGCTGAATTGGAGAAACTTTAATATATAAATAAAATAAATAAAGATTAATTACCTTATAAATGCTGAAAAGTTCTTCCCAGTAGAGGTGCCTTTGATTATGGTGAACCTGTATGATCGTATTAACAAACCTAACTAGAATAATTAGATTGGCAATTAACTGACACGTACATTTCCTACGCCCAGTTTGGACTGAAACAAGATTACTTCAAAGCATAATGAAAATATAAATAGAAAAACATTGAATACATTGTATATACGAGTTTTAAAAGAAACAAAAACTAAACGTAGATTTTTTTAAAATATCAAATAAGGTATTGGATTCGTGGTCCGAGCACCTAAACCAATAGACTACACTCTTCGGCCTCTTTGTCTTGAATATTTTTGTTCTGTTTTTGTCTGTCTGTGCTGTGCTCACCACAGGTATCCAAACCCGGCTTTTAGCGTTATAAGTCTTCATACTTACTGCTGTGCCATAGTGGTACATCTTGAAGATCGCCATTTATTTTAAGTACGGAAGTACTTAATAGAAGGGATCGACAAAGAATCCAAATATTTCACGCGCCGAAAAACCACCCTATCGAATTCCTAAGCGAAAAACGACCATTCAAAGTATTAATTACGATATATTATGCGTATATATACTAATAGTACGCTAAAAAGGTCGCTGACATTTCCGGTATAATATTAAAAATTTTCTAAAACAGCTTTATCCTCTACTACCTACCTACCTGATCACGTCAGCGTGGCTAGCGTCTAGACGGTTCGGACTATCGCTACAAGATTTCTCCAGCTTACTTGACTGGTCTGTGGGTATCCGCTTTTGGTATTCCGATAAACATCCACATATATACAGGTATAATATAAATGGTAAACATATCATGCACGTACTTAAATATCTTTTCAGCCCAATTCAACTCAACAGATAGCTCTACATATCGATGGATAGACACGCGACAGTTTCTACAGGTAAAGCATATACTTTATACAGGTATAACATAAAAAGTAAACAAACAAGGGTATTAGAAAATTGTGTATTTTAAAATGAAGTAGGGATCCTGCTACAAAAAGTGATGAAACAAGCATTAAATCCAAAAATCCCAAATTTATAAAATTTAATCCCTACTTTGGCAGCTTTATACACTTATCTGTAGGCCAAAGTAAGGATTAAAGTTTATAAATTTGTGATTGTGGTTTTGATTCTTCTTTCATTACTTTTTATAGCGGGATCCCTATTTCATTTTAAAATTCATAATTTTTCAATACTTTTGTATTACCGAGATGCAAAGGAAAGTGTAATAAGTATCAATGTACTAATGGTACTTGCTTACACTTCTTACCTTAAGTTAATGTAACTGGTAAAACAAAAAGGTTTAATCGTCAGTGTTATTAAATATTGAATAAGAAGTTAAATATGTGAAACCTTAATCGTCTCATAAACTTGAAACTACTAATTAGTTCTGAAATAAATTTTTCCACTTTAATTGCTAGAGTGTTCTTGCTATGTTGATACATTAAAAAAAGAGTATATCAAGAAGTCATAAAATTCGTGGCATCAGAGTTATACTGAGTTTTATATAATTCCATACATCATCTCCGCCTTTGTTAAATGGATTCAACACGTTATGAACCTATTCATATTATACTAATTTATAAATAAAGCTTTAAGTTTTTTCAAAGTTTTATTCTTTCTTTAGTGTTGGTTTCATTAACAGTATTGGTGAAATGTTTAATATATATGTATAATGGATTTATTTATATTATTTTTCACATATCTCTAATGCGCATACACACGCATATATCATTATGGAATTTATTTTACATTGTTACCTTAGTATATAGAATTAAACTAAAGTAACTCTCCTATGATGGCCAAACCTCATAAAATATTGTTGGGATTACGACCGAGGGTACCCAACTAATGAATCACGTTTTAATCATTATACATTTCTGCGTTTTGACACTGCATACTCTAATTAAACTGATATATGAATCAAATTTGTTATTCACTGGGTTATTATTTTAGGTCTGGTCCATCTAGTTAATTCTAATTAAACCGATATATGAATCACCTGGGTTATTATTTTAGGTCTGGTCCATCTAGTTAACTCTAATTAAACCGATATATGAATCACCTGGGTTATTATTTTAGGTCTGGTCCATCTAGTTAACTCTAATTAAACCGATATATGAATCACCTGGGTTATTATTTTAGGTCTGGTCCACCTAGTTAACTCTAATTAAACCGATATATGAATCAAATGTGTTATTCACTGGGTTATTATTTTAGGTCTGGTCCACCTAGTTAACTCTAATTAAACCGATATATGAATCAAATGTGTTATTCACTGGGTTATTATTTTAGGTCTGGTTCATCTAGTTAACTCTAATTAAACCGATATATGAATCAGCTGGGTTATTATTTTAGGTCTGGTTCATCTAGTTAACTCTAATTAAACCGATATATGAATCAGCTGGGTTATTATTTTAGGCCTGGTCCACCTAGTTAACTCTAATTAAACCTATATACGAATCAGATGTGTTATTCACTGGGTTATTATTTTAGGTCTGGTCCATCTAGTTAACTCTAATTAAACCGGTATATGAATCAGTGGGTTATTATTTTAGGTCTGGTTCATCTAGTTAACTCTAATTAAACCGATATATGAATCAAATGTGTTATTCACTGGGTTATTATTTTAGGTCTGGTCCACCTAGTTAACTCTAATTAAACCGATATATGAATCAAATGTGTTATTCACTGGGTTATTATTTTAGGTCTGGTCTAACTAGTTAATTCTAATTAAACCGATATATGAATCAAATGTGTTATTATATTAGGTCTGGTTTATCTAGTTAACTCTAATTAAACCGAAATATGAATCACCTGGGTTATTATTTTAGGTCTGGTCTAACTAGTTAATTCTAATTAAACCGATATATGAATCAAATGTGTTATTATATTAGGT